>NW_026610539.1:122411-232972 GCF_029499605.1 Hyla sarda
ATAACAATGATCAGTATAAGAGATCAGTGTGTGCAGTGTTATAGGTCCCTATGGGATAATAATGATCAGTGTAAGAGATCAGTGTGTGCAGTGTTATAGTCTCCTATGGGATAATAATGATCAGTATAAGAGATCAGTGTGTGCAGTGTTATAGTCTCCTATGGGATAATAATGATCAGTATAAGAGATCAGTGTGTGCAGTGTTATAGTCTCCTATGGGATAACAATGATCAGTATAAGAGATCAGTGTGTGCAGTGTTATAGTCTCCTATGGGATAATAATGATCAGTATAAGAGATCAGTGTGTGCAGTGTTATAGTCTCCTATGGGATAATAATGATCAGTATAAGAGATCAGTGTGTGCAGTGTTATAGTCTCCTATGGGATAATAATGATCAGTATAAGAGATCAGTGTGTGCAGTGTTATAGTCTCCTATGGGATAATAATGATCAGTATAAGAGATCAGTGTGTGCAGTGTTATAGTCTCCTATGGGATAATAATGATCAGTATAAGAGATCAGTGTGTGCAGTGTTATAGTCTCCTATGTGATAATAATGATCAGTATAAGAGATCAGTGTGTGCAGTGTTATAGTGTCCTATGGGATAATAATGATCAGTATAAGAGATCAGTGTGTGCAGTGTTATAGTCTCCTATGGGATAACAATGATCAGTATAAGAGATCAGTGTGTGCAGTGTTATAGGTCCCTATGGGATAACAATGACCAGTATAAGAGATCAGTGTGTGCAGTGTTATAGGTCCCTATGGGATAACAATGACCAGTATAAGAGATCAGTGTGTGCAGTGTTATAGGTCCCTATGGGATAATATTGATCAGTATAAGAGATCAGTGTGTGCAGTGTTATAGTCTCCTATGGGATAACAATGATCAGTATAAGAGATCAGTGTGTGCAGTGTTATAGGTCCCTATGGGATAATAATGAGCAGTATAAGAGGATCAGTGTGTGCAGTGTTATAGTCTCCTATGGGATAATAATGATCAGTATAAGAGATCAGTGTGTGCAGTGTTATAGTCTCCTATGGGATAATAATGATCAGTATAAGAGATCAGTGTGTGCAGTGTTATAGTCTCCTATGGGATAATAATGATCAGTATAAGAGATCAGTGTGTGCAGTGTTATAGGTCCCTATGGGATAATAATGATCAGTATAAGAGATCAGTGTGTGCAGTGTTATAGGTCCCTATGGGATAACAATGATCAGTATAAGAGATCAGTGTGTGCAGTGTTATAGGTCCCTATGGGATAATAATGATCAGTGTAAGAGATCAGTGTGTGCAGTGTTATAGTCTCCTATGGGATAATAATGATCAGTATAAGAGATCAGTGTGTGCAGTGTTATAGTCTCCTATGGGATAATAATGATCAGTATAAGAGATCAGTGTGTGCAGTGTTATAGTCTCCTATGGGATAACAATGATCAGTATAAGAGATCAGTGTGTGCAGTGTTATAGTCTCCTATGGGATAATAATGATCAGTATAAGAGATCAGTGTGTGCAGTGTTATAGTCTCCTATGGGATAATAATGATCAGTATAAGAGATCAGTGTGTGCAGTGTTATAGTCTCCTATGGGATAACAATGATCAGTATAAGAGATCAGTGTGTGCAGTGTTATAGTCTCCTATGGCATAACAATGATCAGTATAAGAGATCAGTGTGTGCAGTGTTATAGTCTCCTATGGGATAATAATGATCAGTATAAGAGATCAGTGTGTGCAGTGTTATAGTCTCCTATGGGATAACAATGATCAGTATAAGAGATCAGTGTGTGCAGTGTTATAGTCTCCTATGGGATAATAATCATCAGTATAAGAGATCAGTGTGTGCAGTGTTATAGTCTCCTATGGGATAATATTGATCAGTATAAGAGATCAGTGTGTGCAGTGTTATAGTCTCCTATGGGATAACAATGATCAGTATAAGAGATCAGTGTGTGCAGTGTTATAGGTCCCTATGGGATAATAATGATCAGTATAAGAGATCAGTGTGTACAGTGTTATAGTCTCCTATGGGATAATAATGATCAGTATAAGAGATCAGTGTGTGCAGTGTTATAGTCTCCTATGGGAATAACAATGATCAGTATAAGAGATCAGTGTGTGCAGTGTTATAGTCTCCTATGGGATAACAATGATCAGTATAAGAGATCAGTGTGTGCAGTGTTATAGTCTCCTATGGGATAATAATGATCAGTATAAGAGATCAGTGTGTGCAGTGTTATAGTCTCCTATGGGATAATAATGATCAGTATAAGAGATCAGTGTGTGCAGTGTTATAGGTCCCTATGGGATAATAATGATCAGTATAAGAGATCAGTGTGTGCAGTGTTATAGGTCCCTATGGGATAATAATGATCAGTATAAGAGATCAGTGTGTGCAGTGTTATAGTCTCCTATGGGATAATAATGATCAGTATAAGAGATCAGTGTGATCAGTATTATAGTTTCCTATAAAGATCATTTAACCCCTTCCCTAATAAAAGTTTGAATCACCCCCCTTCCCCCATTAAAAAAATAAAACAGTGTAGGTGTGGGACCCCTGGATTTCCTCCAAATACTGTCCTGATATACGTCTGACATTGTCGCTATATTGAAACACATGTTCACTTGTTGTCTATATACTGTGCTGACCGGCCCATGTACAACCCATTTTTTCTGTCTACCGTATGTATTCACCTGTTAATGTTAATTGTTGTTTTATTGTTTCTTATATTTTATTGTTCTTGGGGTTGCACCCCGAATATTCACTGAACTCTGTTTTCTTGCTACTGCTCAATGAAAGCTACATGTTTGACACTAAAAAAATAAAACAGTGTAAATAAAATAAACATATGTGGTATCGCTGCGTGCGTAAATGTCCAAACTATAAAAATATATTATTAATTAAACCGCACGGTCAATGGCGTACACGCAAAAAAATTCCAAAGTCCCAAAAAGTGTATAAAAAATGAATAAAAACTGATGAAAAACTCTGATCAAAACAAAAATCATACCGATAAAAACTTCAGATCACGGTGCAAAAAATGAGCCCTCATACCGCCCTGTACGTGGAAAAATAAAAAAGTTATATGGGTCATAAATGACAATTTTAAACGTATAAATTTTCCTGCATTTTTTACAGAAGTGCGACAAAATCACCTATATAAGTCGGGGATCATTATAACCGTATGAACCTACAGAATAATGATAAGGTGTCATTTTTACCAAAAAATGTACTGCGTAGAAACGGAAGCCCCCAAAAGTTACAAAATTGTGTTTTTTCTTTGATTTTGTCGCACAATTATTTTTTTTCCATTTTGCCGTGGATTTTTGGGTAAAATGACTGATGTAATTACAAAGTAGAATTGGTGACGGAAAAAATAAGCCATAATATGTAATTTTAGGTGGACAATTTAAAGGGTTATGATTTTTAAAAGGTGATGAGGAAAAAACGAAAATGCAAAAACTGAAAAACCCTGCGTCCTTAAGGGGTTAACAATTTCACCACAAGATCTGCAGCGGAAAAAAAAATTTGTGGGACTAAATTGGGGGAAAAAAAATCGTCATTTTGTAACTTTTCGAACCTTCCGTTTCTACCCAGTGGACTTTCCTGTAAAAAGGACCCATGTATTCTGTAGATCCATACAATTGATATCCAACGAGGCTGCAGCGTGACGTCCGTCAGGGACGCCGGGAGAACAGCTGGAGGAGAAATACATCATGCAACACTTTTTCTTCCCGTTACTCCCGTCAAAAAAACATTGCCGACAGACCCCATAATAGTGAATGGCATCTGTCGGGACCCATTGTTTCCTGTTGAGCCCGGTCAAAAATAACTCCAGCCTGTTACCACCTAGGCCCAGGAGCGCCATTTTTGACACTCCGGGCCTGTTGGTACCGGCACCCCTGTGGCGGTGGGTACCAGGGTAATAATTGGAGGTTAGCGCTAGCTGTTTTTGAAGCTAACACTAAGCCCCAGCTTAGTAATGGATTAAGCTGGGGATTAACCTGATAGTGAGCACACTACCAGGCAGACAAAGAGCCATTTTAATATAGTAAAAAAAAAAAAAAAAAGTAAAGGCAGGGAGGGGGTTAGGGATAGATGGGAAAAAACAACGGATGGTGGGAGGTACCCTTTAAAACAAGTCGTCCTCGATGTAGGTCCCCAAAGACAGAGGGACGAAATGACCATAAGGCCAGACACAGTCCTGGGCATAAATGTAAATGTCCTTGATCAGGCTGTAGATGGTAGGGGTCATAGGGTATTATTTGTCCCTTGTATAGTGGTATTATTGGTGATACTGGTCTGTTTACAGTGGTTTTATTCAGTATCAGTATGGCAGTATTGGACGGCCACAGAGACCAAGGTGGGCCGGGATGGACCACAGGCACCAAGGTGGGCCGGGACAGACCACAGACACCAAGGTGGGCTGGGACGGACCGCAGACACCAAGGTGGGCCACCACATTATACGAAGCAATCTGCTGTGTAGGGATGGTTCTTAGGCTCCTTGAGAGAGGAAGGTCCTGGGGATGAAGAGGTGAGAAGAAAAGATGGTGAATAATTCATCATGTGCTTTGTAAATATTGGAAGATGTTGAAATGTGACTAGAAATCTGGCCGACTGTTTAAAGATTTACCTAGATTTGTGTACGGGCGGGGGGATAATGTGTATGGGCGGGGGGATAATGTGTACGGGTGGGGGATAATGTGTACAGGCGGGGGGATAATGTGTATGGGCGGGGGGATAATGTGTACGGGTGGGGGATAATGTGTACGGGCGGGGGGATAATGTGTACGGGTGGGGGATAATGTGTACGGGCGGGGGGATAATGTGTATGGGCGGGGGGCAGGATAATGTGTACGGGTGGGGGATAATGTGTATGGGCGGGGGCAGGATAATGTGTATGGGAGGGGCGGGGGGCAGGATAATGTGTATGGGCGGGGGCAGGATAATATCTACGGGCAGGGCGAGGGGCAGGATAATGTGTACAGGAGGGGGGCAGGATAATGTGTACGGGAGGGGCGGGGGGCAGGATAATGTGTACGGGAGGGGCGGGGGGCAGGATAATGTGTACGGGAGGGGCGGGGGGCAGGATAATGTGTACGGGAGGGGGCAGGATAATGTGTACGGGAGGGGCGGGGGGCATAATAATGTGTATGGGCGGGGGCAGGATAATGTGTATGGGAGGGGCGGGGGGCAGGATAATGTGTATGGGCGGGGGCAGGATAATATCTACGGGCAGGGCGAGGGGCAGGATAATGTGTACGGGAGGGGGGCAGGATAATGTGTACGGGAGGGGCGGGGGCAGGATAATGTGTACGGGAGGGGCGGGGGGCAGGATAATGTGTATGGGCGGGGGCAGGATAATGTGTACGGGAGGGGCGGGGGGCAGGATAATGTGTACGGGCAGTGCAGGAGGCAGGATAATGTGTACGGGAGGGGGGCAGGATAATGTGTACGGGCAGTGCAGGAGGCAGGATAATGTGTACGGGCGGGGGGCAGGATAATGTGTACGGGCAGTGCAGGAGGCAGGATAATGTGTACGGGCAGTGCAGGAGGCAGGATAATGTGTACGGGAGGGGGGCAGGATAATGTGTACGGGCAGTGCAGGAGGCAGGATAATGTGTACGGGCAGTGCAGGAGGCAGGATAATGTGTACAGGAAGGGCGGGGGGCAGGATAATGTGTACGGGCAGGGGGCAGGATAATGTGTACAGGAAGGGCGGGGGGCAGGATAATGTGTATGGGAGGGGCGGGGGGCAGGATAATGTGTACGAGTGGGGCGGGGGGCAGGATAATGTGTACGGGAGGGGCGGGGGGCAGGATAATGTGTACGGGAGGGGGCAGGATAATGTGTACGGGAGGGGCGGGGGGCATAATAATGTGTATGGGCGGGGGCAGGATAATGTGTATGGGAGGGGCGGGGGGCAGGATAATGTGTATGGGCGGGGGCAGGATAATATCTACAGGCAGGGCGAGGGGCAGGATAATGTGTATAGGAGGGGGGCAGGATAATGTGTACGGGAGGGGCGGGAGGCAGGATAATGTGTACCGGAGGGGCGGGGGGCAGGATAATGTGTACTGGAGGGGCGGGGGGCAGGATAATGTGTACGAGTGGGGCGGGGGGCAGGATAATGTGTACGGGAGGGGCGGGGGGCAGGATAATGTGTACGGGAGGGGGCAGGATAATGTGTACGGGAGGGGCGGGGGGCATAATAATGTGTATGGGCGGGGGCAGGATAATGTGTATGGGCGGGGGCAGGATAATATCTACGGGCAGGGCGAGGGGCAGGATAATGTGTACGGGAGGGGCGGGGGGCAGGATAATGTGTACGAGCAGTGCAGGAGGCAGGATAATGTGTACGGGCAGGGCAGGGGGCAGGATAATGTGTACGGGCAGGACAGGGGGCAGGATAATGTGTACAGGAAGGGCGGGGGGCAGGATAATGTGTACGGGAGGGGCGGGGGGCAGGATAATGTGTACGGGAGGGGCGGGGGGCAGGATAATGTGTACGGGAGGGGGCAGGATAATGTGTACGGGAGGAGCGGGGGGCATAATAATGTGTATGGGCGGGGGCAGGATAATGTGTATGGGAGGGGCGGGGGGCAGGATATGTGTATGGGCGGGGGCAGGATAATATCTACGGGCAGGGCGAGGGGCAGGATAATGTGTACGGGAGGGGGCAGGATAATGTGTACGGGAGGCAGGATAATGTGTATGGGCGGGGGCAGGATAATGTGTACAGGAGGGGCGGGGGGCAGGATAATGTGTACGGTAGGGGCGGGGGCAGGATAATGTGTACGGGAGGCAGGATAATGTGTATGGGCGGGGGCAGGATAACGTGTATGGGCAGGGGCAGGATAATGTGTACGGGAGGGGCGGGGGGGCATAATAATGTGTATGGGCGGGGGCAGGATAATGTGTATGGGAGGGGCGGGGGGCAGGATAATGTGTATGGGCGGGGGCAGGATAATATCTACGGGCAGGGCGAGGGGCAGGATAATGTGTACGGGAGGCGCGGGAGGCAGGATAATGTGTACGGGCAGGGGGCAGGATAATGTGTACGGGAGGGGCGGGGGGCAGGATAATGTGTACGGGAGGGGCGGGGGGCAGGATAATGTGTACGGGAGGGGCGGGGGGCAGGATAATGTGTACGGGAGGGGCGGGGGGCAGGATAATGTGTACGGGAGGGGCGGGGGGCAGGATAATGTGTACGGGCAGGGCAGGGGGCAGGATAATGTGTACTGGTAGGGGCCGGGGGGTATTATGTGTACGGGCAGGGCAGGGGGCAGGATAATGTGTACTGGTAGGGGCGGGGGGGATTATGTGTGCGGGCGGGGGCAGGATAATGTGTACGAGCGGGGGGGCAGGATAATGTGTACGGGAGGGGCGGGGGGCATAATAATGTGTATGGGCGGGGGCAGGATAATGTGTATGGGAGGGGCGGGGGGCAGGATAATGTGTATGGGCGGGGGCAGGATAATATCTACGGGCAGGGCGAGGGGCAGGATAATGTGTACGGGAGGCGCGGGAGGCAGGATAATGTGTACGGGCAGGGGGCAGGATAATGTGTACGGGAGGGGCGGGGGGCAGGATAATGTGTACGGGAGGGGCGGGGGGCAGGATAATGTGTACGGGAGGGGCGGGGGGCAGGATAATGTGTACGGGAGGGGCGGGGGGGGCAGGATAATGTGTAAGGGAGGGGCGGGGGGCAGGATAATGTGTACGAGCAGGGGGCAGGATAATGTGTATGGGAGGGGCGGGGGGCAGGATAATGTGTACGGGAGGGGCGAGGGGCAGGATAATGTGTACAGGAGGGGGGCAGGATAATGTGTACGGGAGGGGCGGGGGGCAGGATAATGTGTACGGGAGGGGCGGGGGGCAGGATAATGTGTACGGGAGGGGCGGGGGGCAGGATAATGTGTACGGGAGGGGGCAGGATAATGTGTACGGGAGGGGCGGGGGGCATAATAATGTGTATGGGCGGGGGCAGGATAATGTGTATGGGAGGGGCGGGGGGCAGGATAATGTGTATGGGCGGGGGCAGGATAATATCTACGGGCAGGGCGAGGGGCAGGATAATGTGTACGGGAGGGGGGCAGGATAATGTGTACGGGAGGGGCGGGGGGCAGGATAATGTGTACGGGAGGGGCGGGGGGCAGGATAATGTGTATGGGCGGGGGCAGGATAATGTGTACGGGAGGGGCGGGGGGCAGGATAATGTGTACGGGCAGTGCAGGAGGCAGGATAATGTGTACGGGAGGGGGGCAGGATAATGTGTACGGGCAGTGCAGGAGGCAGGATAATGTGTACGGGCGGGGGGCAGGATAATGTGTACGGGCAGTGCAGGAGGCAGGATAATGTGTACGGGCAGTGCAGGAGGCAGGATAATGTGTACGGGAGGGGGGCAGGATAATGTGTACGGGCAGTGCAGGAGGCAGGATAATGTGTACGGGCAGTGCAGGAGGCAGGATAATGTGTACGGGCAGTGCAGGAGGCAGGATAATGTGTACGGGCAGTGCAGGAGGCAGGATAATGTGTACAGGAAGGGCGGGGGGCAGGATAATGTGTACGGGCAGGGGGCAGGATAATGTGTACAGGAAGGGCGGGGGGCAGGATAATGTGTATGGGAGGGGCGGGGGGCAGGATAATGTGTACGAGTGGGGCGGGGGGCAGGATAATGTGTACGGGAGGGGCGGGGGGCAGGATAATGTGTACGGGAGGGGGCAGGATAATGTGTACGGGAGGGGCGGGGGGCATAATAATGTGTATGGGCGGGGGCAGGATAATGTGTATGGGAGGGGCGGGGGGCAGGATAATGTGTATGGGCGGGGGCAGGATAATATCTACAGGCAGGGCGAGGGGCAGGATAATGTGTATAGGAGGGGGGCAGGATAATGTGTACGGGAGGGGCGGGAGGCAGGATAATGTGTACCGGAGGGGCGGGGGGCAGGATAATGTGTACTGGAGGGGCGGGGGGCAGGATAATGTGTACGAGTGGGGCGGGGGGCAGGATAATGTGTACGGGAGGGGCGGGGGGCAGGATAATGTGTACGGGAGGGGGCAGGATAATGTGTACGGGAGGGGCGGGGGGCATAATAATGTGTATGGGCGGGGGCAGGATAATGTGTATGGGCGGGGGCAGGATAATATCTACGGGCAGGGCGAGGGGCAGGATAATGTGTACGGGAGGGGCGGGGGGCAGGATAATGTGTACGAGCAGTGCAGGAGGCAGGATAATGTGTACGGGCAGGGCAGGGGGCAGGATAATGTGTACGGGCAGGACAGGGGGCAGGATAATGTGTACAGGAAGGGCGGGGGGCAGGATAATGTGTACGGGAGGGGCGGGGGGCAGGATAATGTGTATGGGCGGGGGCAGGATAATGTGTACGAGTGGGGCGGGGGGCAGGATAATGTGTACGGGAGGGGCGGGGGGCAGGATAATGTGTACGGGAGGGGGCAGGATAATGTGTACGGGAGGAGCGGGGGGCATAATAATGTGTATGGGCGGGGGCAGGATAATGTGTATGGGAGGGGCGGGGGGCAGGATATGTGTATGGGCGGGGGCAGGATAATATCTACGGGCAGGGCGAGGGGCAGGATAATGTGTACGGGAGGGGGCAGGATAATGTGTACGGGAGGCAGGATAATGTGTATGGGCGGGGGCAGGATAATGTGTACAGGAGGGGCGGGGGGCAGGATAATGTGTACGGTAGGGGCGGGGGCAGGATAATGTGTACGGGAGGCAGGATAATGTGTATGGGCGGGGGCAGGATAACGTGTATGGGCAGGGGCAGGATAATGTGTACGGGAGGGGCGGGGGGCATAATAATGTGTATGGGCGGGGGCAGGATAATGTGTATGGGAGGGGCGGGGGGCAGGATAATGTGTATGGGCGGGGGCAGGATAATATCTACGGGCAGGGCGAGGGGCAGGATAATGTGTACGGGAGGCGCGGGAGGCAGGATAATGTGTACGGGCAGGGGGCAGGATAATGTGTACGGGAGGGGCGGGGGGCAGGATAATGTGTACGGGAGGGGCGGGGGGCAGGATAATGTGTACGGGAGGGGCGGGGGGCAGGATAATGTGTACGGGAGGGGCGGGGGGCAGGATAATGTGTACGGGAGGGGCGGGGGGCAGGATAATGTGTACGGGCAGGGCAGGGGGCAGGATAATGTGTACTGGTAGGGGCCGGGGGGTATTATGTGTACGGGCAGGGCAGGGGGCAGGATAATGTGTACTGGTAGGGGCGGGGGGGATTATGTGTGCGGGCGGGGGCAGGATAATGTGTACGAGCGGGGGGGCAGGATAATGTGTACGGGAGGGGCGGGGGGCATAATAATGTGTATGGGCGGGGGCAGGATAATGTGTATGGGAGGGGCGGGGGGCAGGATAATGTGTATGGGCGGGGGCAGGATAATATCTACGGGCAGGGCGAGGGGCAGGATAATGTGTACGGGAGGCGCGGGAGGCAGGATAATGTGTACGGGCAGGGGGCAGGATAATGTGTACGGGAGGGGCGGGGGGCAGGATAATGTGTACGGGAGGGGCGGGGGGCAGGATAATGTGTACGGGAGGGGCGGGGGGCAGGATAATGTGTACGGGAGGGGCGGGGGGGGCAGGATAATGTGTAAGGGAGGGGCGGGGGGCAGGATAATGTGTACGAGCAGGGGGCAGGATAATGTGTATGGGAGGGGCGGGGGGCAGGATAATGTGTACGGGAGGGGCGGGGGGCAGGATAATGTGTACGGGCAGGGCAGGGGGCAGGATAATGTGTACTGGTAGGGGCCGGGGGGTATTATGTGTACGGGCAGGGCAGGGGGCAGGATAATGTGTACTGGTAGGGGCGGGGGGGATTATGTGTGCGGGCGGGGGGGCAGGATAATGTGTACGAGCGGGGGGGCAGGATAATGTGTACGAGCGGGGGGGCAGGATAATGTGTACGGGCGGGGGGCAGGATAATGTGTACGGGCGGGGGCAGGATAAAGTGTACTGGTAGGGGCGGGGGGGATTATGTGTGCGGGCGGGGGGGCAGGATAATGTGTACGAGCGGGGGGGCAGGATAATGTGTACGAGCGGGGGGCAGGATAATGTGTACGGGCGGGGGCAGGATGATGTGTACGAGCGGGGCAGGGGGATTATGTGTACGGGCAGGGGGCAGGATAATGTGTACGGGAGGGGCGGGGGGCAGGATAATGTGTACGGGAGGGGCGGGGGGCAGGATAATGTGTACGGGAGGGGCGGGGGGCAGGATAATGTGTACGGGAGGGGCGGGGGGGGCAGGATAATGTGTAAGGGAGGGGCGGGGGGCAGGATAATGTGTACGAGCAGGGGGCAGGATAATGTGTATGGGAGGGGCGGGGGGCAGGATAATGTGTACGGGAGGGGCGGGGGGCAGGATAATGTGTACGGGCAGGGCAGGGGGCAGGATAATGTGTACTGGTAGGGGCCGGGGGGTATTATGTGTACGGGCAGGGCAGGGGGCAGGATAATGTGTACTGGTAGGGGCGGGGGGGATTATGTGTGCGGGCGGGGGGGCAGGATAATGTGTACGAGCGGGGGGGCAGGATAATGTGTACGAGCGGGGGGGCAGGATAATGTGTACGGGCGGGGGGCAGGATAATGTGTACGGGCGGGGGCAGGATAAAGTGTACTGGTAGGGGCGGGGGGGGATTATGTGTGCGGGCGGGGGGGCAGGATAATGTGTACGAGCGGGGGGGCAGGATAATGTGTACGAGCGGGGGGCAGGATAATGTGTACGGGCGGGGGCAGGATGATGTGTACGAGCGGGGCAGGGGGATTATGTGTACGGGCGGGGGGCAGGATAATGTGTACGGGCGGGGGCAGGATAAAGTGTACTGGTAGGGGCGGGGGGGATTATGTGTACGGGTGGGGGGCAGGATAATGTGTACGAGCGGGGGGCAGGATAATGTGTACGGGCGGGGGCAGGATAAAGTGTACTGGTAGGGGCAGGGGGATTATGTGTACGGGCGGGGGGCAGGATAATGTGTACGGGCAGGGTGGGGCAGGATAAAGTGTACGGGCGGGGGGCAGGATAATGTGTACGGGACAGGTGGGGGCAGGACAAAGTGTACTGGTAGGGGCGGGGCATAATAACTGGTAGGGGCGGGGGGGATTATGTGTACGGGCGGGGGGCAGGATAATGTGTTCGAGCGGGGGGCAGGATAATGTGTACGAGCGGGGGGCAGGATAATGTGTACGGGCAGGGTGGGGGCAGGATAAAGTGTACTGGTAGGGGCGGGGGATAATAACTGGTAGGGGCGGGGGATAATAACTGGTAGGGGCGGGGGATAATAACTGGTAGGGGCGGGGGATAATAACTGGTAGGGGCGGGGGATAATAACTGGTAGGGGCGGGGGATAATAACTGGTAGGGGCGGGGGATAATAACTGGTAGGGGCGGGGGATAATAACTGGTAGGGGCGGGGGATAATAACTGGTAGGGGCGGGGGATAATAACTGGTAGGGGCGGGGGATAATAACTGGTAGGGGCGGGGGATAATAACTGGTAGGGGCGGGGGATAATAACTGGTAGGGGCGGGGGATAATAACTGGTAGGGGCGGGGGATAATAATGGGGGGGATCAGAAGAGATGTAGAATGCTTTTGTGTCTTTGATGCCAGAATTGTGATGTACTGAATGGTGATTGCGTCCTATGGGAGGAGCTCAGACCTATTAGGGGCGCGTTCACATGTGACATTGTATTGCGCTTCATTTGCCCGTGTGTCTGTCGGACAGAAGACGCTGTGAAACTCAATGAACATTATGTGTAATGTAACGGGGTGGTCATCTCAAAGAGGTTCGCAGTATAGGGATGTCAGACAGGTTCCTTGAGGTGATCAGAGGAGATGACTCCTCCCACCTTCCTGTAGACCATGAGACCGACCATCTCCATAATCACCGTCTATAGGTGATTCTTGAATCTATAACCGAACCTTTTCCCCCCCTTTTCCTTCCATTCCTGGCTGACAAGTTACCGGCTGATAATGTTAGGATTTGCGGTCTAATTAGAGTGCGATCCCCCAGTATGTCTAATGTGTTCCCTGATCCTGATGGTTCATCCTGTCCCGCCTCTTTTTGTTTGTCTCTTTTTTTACAAGTAACTTAAAATCATTCTGACTTTGGCCTAAGTACTGACCACATTGTGTGTCCTCTTGATTGTCCTGACTACTCCCCCATCTCTTCCCTGTGGTACTCATGACACTTTTATAGTGATGACCCTTGGCCTTGTTCCTGACTCTCTCCCAGTGCTGACCCTTGGCCCTGTTCCTGACTCTCTCTTGTTGCTGACCCTTGGCCATGTTCCTGACTCTCTCCTGGTTCTGACCCTTGGCTATTGTTACACAGAGCGCTCCGGGTCCCCGCTCCTCCCCGGAGCGCTCGCATCGTTCTCTCATTCGCAGCGCCCCGGTCAGACCTGCTGACCGGGTGCGCTGCGATATTACTCCCAGCCGGGATGCGATTCGCGATGCGGGACGCGCCCGCTCGCGATGCGCATCTCGGCTCCCGTTACTGACCTGTTCCCCGTCTGTGTTGTCCCGGCGCGCGTGGCCCCGCTCCTTAGGGCGCGCGCTGGGTCTCTGCGATTTAAAGGACCACTGCGCCACTGATTGGCGCAGCAGGCCTAATCAGTGTTATCACCTGTGCACTCCCTACTTATACCCCACTTCCCCTGCACTCCCTCGCCGGATCTTGTTGCCATTGTGCCAGTGAAAGCGTTTCCTTGTGTGTTCCTAGCCTGTGTTCCAGACCTCCTGCCGTTGCCCCTGACTACGATCCTTGCTGCCTGCCCTGACCTTCTGCTACGTCCGACCTTGCTTCTGTCTACTCCCTTGTACCGCGCCTATCTTCAGCAGTCAGAGAGGTTGAGCCGTTGCCGGTGGATACGACCTGGTCACTACCGCCGCAGCAAGACCATCCCGCTTTGCGGCGGGCTCTGGTGAATACCAGTAGCAACTTAGAACCGGTCCACTAGCACGGTCCACGCCAATCCCTCTCTGGCACAGAGGATCCACCTCCTGCCAGCCGGCATCGTGACAGTAGATCCGGCCATGGATCCCGCTGAAGTTCCTCTGCCAGTTGTCGCTGACCTCACCACGGTGGTCGCCCAGCAGTCGCAACAGATAGCGCAACAAGGCCACCAGCTGTCTCAACTGACCGTGATGCTACAGCAGCTACTACCACAGCTTCAGCAATCATCTCCTCCGCCAGCTCCTGCACCTCCTCCGCAGCGAGTGGCCGCTTCCAGCCTCCGATTATCTTTGCCGGATAAATTTGATGGGGACTCTAAGTTTTGCCGTGGCTTTCTTTCCCAATGTTCATTGCACTTGGAGATGATGTCGGACCAGTTTCCCACTGAAAGGTCTAAGGTGGCTTTCGTAGTCAGCCTTCTGTCTGGAAAAGCCCTGTCTTGGGCCACACCGCTCTGGGACCGCAATGACCCTGTCACTGCCTCTGTACACTCCTTCTTCACGGAGATTCGAAGTGTCTTTGAGGAACCTGCCAGAGCCTCTTCTGCCGAGACTGCACTGCTGAACCTGGTCCAGGGTAGTTCTTCTGTTGGCGAGTACACCATCCAATTCCGTACTCTTGCCTCCGAATTATCCTGGAATAACGAGGCCCTCTGCGCGACCTTTAAAAAAGGCCTATCCAGCAACATTAAAGATGTGCTGGCCGCACGAGAAATCCCTGCTAACCTGCATGAACTTATTCATCTTGCCACCCGCATTGACATGCGTTTTTCCGAAAGGCGTCAGGAGCTCCGCCAGGATATGGACTTTGTTCGCACGAGGCGGTTTCTCTCCCCGGCTCCTCTCTCCTCTGGTCCACGGCAATCCGTTCCTGTGCCTCCCGCCGTGGAGGCTATGCAAGTTGACCGGTCTCGCTTGACACCTCAAGAGAGGACACGACGCCGCATGGAGAACCTTTGCCTGTACTGTGACGGTACCGAACATTTCTTGAAGGATTGTCCTATCCGTCCTCCTCACCAGGAAAGACGCACGCTGACTCCGCACAAAGGTGAGACAGCTCTAGGTGTGAACTCTGCTTCTCCACGTCTTATTGTGCCTGTGCGGATTTCTTCTTCTACCTTCTCCTTCTCAGCTGTGGCCTTCTTGGATTCCGGATCTGCAGGAAATTTTATTTTGGCCACTTTCATCAACAGGTTCAACATCCCGGTGACCAGTCTCGCCAGACCCCTCTACATCAATTCTGTTAATAATGAAAGATTGGACTGTACTGTGCGTTACCGCACGGAACCTCTCTTAATGTGCATCGGACCCCATCACGAAAAAATAGAATTTCTGGTCCTCTCTAACTGCACTTCAGAAATTCTTCTTGGATTACCGTGGCTTCAACGCCATTCCCCAACCCTTGATTGGACCACACGGGAAATCAAGAACTGGGGTACTTTTTGCCACAAGGACTGTCTTAAACCGGCTCCCAGTACTCACAGTCAAGACCCTGTAGTTCCCCCGGTATCTGGTCTTCCCAAGGCCTATCTGAATTGTGCTGATGTTTTTTGCAAAAAACAAGCAGAGACTTTGCCTCCTCACAGGCCTTATGACTGTCCTATTGACCTCCTCCCGGGTACTACTCCACCCCGGGGCAGAATCTATCCTCTGTCTGCTCCGGAAACACAAGCCATGTCGGAGTACATCCAGGAGAACTTAAAAAAGGGGTTTATCCGCAAGTCCTCCTCTCCTGCCGGAGCTGGATTTTTTTTGTCTCCTAAAAAGACGGCTCCCTACGCCCTTGCATTGATTACCGCGGACTTAATAAAATCACTGTAAAAAAACTCTACCCCCTACCTCTTATCTCGGAACTCTTTGACCGCCTACGAGGCGCCCACATCTTTACCAAGCTGGACTTAAGAGGTGCTTATAATCTCATCCGCATCAGGGAGGGGGACGAATGGAAGACTGCATTTAACACCATAGATGGACACTTTGAGTATCTGGTCATGCCCTTTGGCCTGTGCAATGCCCCTGCCGTCTTCCAAGACTTTGTAAATGAAATTTTTCGTGATCTTCTATATACCTGTGTTGTGGTCTACCTGGACGATATTCTGATTTTTTCTGCCAACTTAGAAGAACACCGCGAGCATGTCCGCATGGTTCTTCAGAGACTTCGGGACAATCAATTATATGCCAAAATGGAAAAATGTCTCTTTGAATGTCAGTCTCTTCCTTTCCTAGGATACTTAGTCTCTGGCCAGGGACTACAAATGGACCCAGATAAACTATCTGCCGTATTAGATTGGCCACGCCCCTCCGGACTCCGTGCTATCCAACGTTTTTTGGGGTTCGGCAATTATTACAGACAATTTATTCCACACTTTTCCACTATTGTGGCTCCTATCATGGCTCTAACCAAGAAAAATACCAATCCTAAGTCCTGGTCTCCTCAAGCGGAAGACGCATTTAAACATCTCAAGTCTGCCTTTTCTTCTGCTCCCGTACTCTCCAGACCTGACCCATCTAAACCCTTCTTATTGGAGGTAGACGCCTTCTCGGTGGGAGCTGGAGCAGTTATTCTACAAAAAAATTCTTCTGGACATGCTGTTACTTGTGGTTTTTTTTTCTAGGACCTTCTCTCCTGCGGAGAAAAACTACTCCATTGGTGATCGAGAACTACTGGCCATAAAAATGTCGCTTGAGGAATGGAGGCACCTGCTGGAGGGATCCAAATATCCAGTTATTATATACACTGACCACAAGAATCTCTCTTATCTCCAGTCTGCCCAAGGACTGAACCCTCGCCAGGCTAGGTGGTCGGTGGTCTTTGCCCGTTTTAACTTTGAAATCCATTTTCGCCCTGCTGACAAGAACATTAGGGCTGATGCTCTCTCTCGTTCATCGGATGCCTCTGAAATGGAAGCCTCTCCGCAACACATCTTTCCTCCGGACTGTCTGATCTCCACTTCTCCAGCCTCCATCAGGCAAACTCCTCCAGGGAAGACCTTCGTTTCTCCACGCCAGCGCCTCTGGATTCTCAAGTGGGGACACTCCTCCCACCTCGCAGGCCATGCGGGCATCAAAAAATCCATCCAACTCATCTCTCGATTTTATTGGTGGCCTACTCTGGAGACTGATGTTGTTGATTTCGTGCGGGCTTGTACTGTCTGTGCCCGGGATAAGACTCCTCGCCAGAAGCCTGCTGGTCTCCTTCATCCTCTGCCTGTTCCTGAACGACCATGGTCTCAGATTGGTATGGACTTTATTATGGACTTGCCTTTATCCCATGGCAACACAGTTATTTGGGTGGTCGTTGATCGATTCTCCAAGATGGCACACTTTATCCCTCTTCTAGGCCTTCCTTCGGCGCTTCAGTTGGCAAAGCAATTTTTTATACACATTTTGCGCCTTCACGGGCCGCCTACGCATATTGTCTTGGATAGAGGCGTTCAATTTGTGACTAAATTCTGGAGGGCCCTCTGTAATCAGCTCAAGATCAAATTAAACTTCTCTTTTTCTTATCATCCCCAATCCAATGGGCAAGTAGAAAGAATTAATCAGGTCCTGGGTGACTATTTGCGACATTTTGTTTCCTCCTGCCAGGATGACTGGGCAGATTTTCTACCATGGGCCGAATTCTCATAAAATTTCAGAGTCTCCGAATCTTCTGCTAAATCCCCATTCTTTGTGGTGTACGGCCGTCACCCTCTTCCTCCCCTCCCCACTCCCATGCCCTCTGGTTTGCCCGCTGTGGATGAAGTGACTCGAGACCTCTCCACCATATGGAAAGAAACCCAAAATTCGCTTTTACAGGCTTCATCCCGGATGAAAAAATTTGCTGATAAGAAAAGAAGAACTCCCCCCATTTTTGCTCCCGGAGACAAGGTATGGCTCTCCGCTAAGTATGTCTGCTTTCGTGTCCCCAGTTATAAACTGGGACCACGCTATCTTGGTCCTTTCAAAATCAAGTGCCAAATCAACCCTGTCTCTTACAAACTCCTTCTTCCTCCTTCTCTCCGTATTCCCAATGCTTTCCATGTCTCTCTCCTTAAACCACTCATCCTTAACCGCTTCTCTCCCAAAGTTGTTTCTCCCACTCCAGTTTCCGGATCATCTGACGTCTTTTCAGTGAAGGAGATTCTAGCATCCAAGACGGTCAAAGATTCTTCTTGGTTGACTGGGAGAATTGCGGCCCAGAGGAGAGATCCTGGGAACCTGAGGACAACATCCTGGACAAAAGTCTTATCCTCAGGTTGTCAGGCTCCAAGAAGAGGGAGAGACCCAAGGGGGGGGGGGGGGGTACTGTTACGCCGAGCGCTCCGGGTCCCCGCTCCTCCCCGGAGCGCTCGCAGCGTTCTCTCATTTGCAGCGCCCCGGTCAGACCTGCTGACCGGGTGCGCTGCGATATTACTCCCAGCCGGGATGCGATTCGCGATGCGGGACGCGCCCGCTCGCGATGCGCATCTCGGCTCCCGTACCTAACCCGTTCCCCGTCTGTGTTGTCCCGGCGCGCGCGGGCCCGCTCCTTAGGGCGCGCGCGCGCCGGGTCTCTGCGATTTAAAGGGCCACTGCACCACTGATTGGCGCAGCAGGCCTAATCAGTATCCTCACCTGTGCACTCCCTACTTATACCTCACTTCCCCTGCACTCTCTCGCCGGATCTTGTTGCCATTGTGCCAGTGAAAGCGTTTCCTTGTGTGTTCCTAGCCTGTGTTCCAGACCTCCTGCCGTTGCCCCTGACTACGATCCTTGCTGCCTGCCCTGACCTTCTGCTACGTCCGACCTTGCTCTTGTCTACTCCCTTATCTCAGCAGTCAGAGAGGTTGAGCCGTTGCCGGTGCATACGACCTGGTTGCTACCGCCGCTGCAAGACCATCCCGCTTTGCGGCGGGCTCTGGTGAATACCAGTAGCAACTTAGAACCGGTCCACCGACACGGTCCACGCCAATCCCTCTCTGACACAGAGGATCCACCTCCAGCTAGCCAAATCGTGACAGTTATGTTCCAGACTCGCTCCTGGTTCTGACCCTTGGCCCTGTTCCTGACTCTCTCCTGGTTCTAACCCTTGGCCCTGTTCCTGACTCTCTCTCTCTTGGTGCTGACTCTTGGCCCTGTTCCTGTCTCTCTCCTGGTTCTGACCCTTGGCCCTGTTCCTGACTCTCGACTCTCTCCCGGTGCTTACCCTTGGCCCTGTTCCTGACTCTCTCCCAGTGCTGACCCTTGGCCCTGTTCCTGACTCTCTCTTGTTGCTGACCATTGGCCATGTTCCTGACTCTCTCTTGTTGCTGACCCTTGGCAATGTTCCTGACTCTCTCCTGGTTCTGACCCTTGGCCCTGTTCCTGACTCTCTCCTGGTTCTGACCCTTGGCCCTGTTCCTGACTCTCTCTCTCTTGGTGCTGACTCTTGGCCCTGTCCCTGACTCTCTCCTGGTTCTGACCTTTGGCTATGTTCCTGACTCTCTCCTGGTTCTGACCCTTGGCCCTGTTCCTGACTCTCTCCTGGTTCTGACCCTTGGCCCTGTTCCTGACTCTCTCCTGGTTATGACCCTTGGCTATGTTCCTGACTCTCTCCTGGTTCTGACCCTTGGCCCTGTTCCTTCTCCTGGAGATGTATTGATAAGTTTAGAAGAAGAATATAGAGACCTCTGTAGTGAGGTGAACACTAGACAGGATTGTGAGTTCCTCAGGCGCTGGGTGTGAAACTCGGCCGCACGCTCCATATTGACTGTTTTCCATAAATATCCCAGGAATCTCAGCTATTTGTGCCTATCTGGGACTCGTCTCAACCTTTGATTCCATTACTCACTTTTACTGACAGGTTTGTGATAAACTTCACGGTCGGAGCTCAGATAACCTGCTGGATCGGGATTTTCTTCTGGCTCCTGAACTTCTTACCATTATTTATGGGGGCAGCATTATTCATGCAGGACCCCTGTCCACCGCCATATGGGGGACGCTGAATATATTTAATGCCACTATTCTGAACTTTTTAAACTCTGCTGCCTAATTTTCCTCAAAGCAATAGGTGTCTCCCAACTGCAAGAGGTTCATTGTCCATGGAGACAAGGGGAGTAGGATGGGCAGCGGGTGTGACGGACTGACTCTGCCAAAAGTGACTTCTCCTTCCTGATGACAAGCCCCAGCAGATCACAGGCAATATCCCCAGGCAGAACTAGAGATTATTGCATCCTTGTACCCAAAGGTTATTGAGAGAGCTTTATTGTCCGTTCAGTCATTACAAGTCATACAATAAATTACAATCACACAAAGCATGACAGTACAATACACAGCAAAGGTAACCTAAGCTATACATCGCACATCATGCTGCTCTAACACTCCGCTCAATCCTGTAATAGAAAAGCACAAGAGATCGAACAACAAAACAATACAATCTGTGATCGGGGTAGGGGTGTGGGCTGTGGGGCGGGGGCAGTATGGGCGACTATGTGGGGTGGAGAGGGGGCGGATCACAGGGCCAAACTGCTGGGCTGTATCTTCAAGGAGACATGGGAGAAGGAGAGGGGTCTTCACTCCTCTTCTTCCTCATCAACGGCTGGGCTGTCCAAGATGGAATAGTCTCTAAGCAGGCTCTTGATGAACCTACGGCAGTCCCGGACGGACATGTTCTCCCAGTTGATCACGAGGTGGTTCCTGCCAAGCCACACTGCGTCCTTAAAACAGTTCATAAGGCACCAGGCCTCCTGGATGGCCTCCACGTCGTGGGTCTCATGGAACAGACCGTAAAGCACCGAATGATACGATAGGCAGCTCCTGGGTACAGAGTCTCTGAGTTCATGTTCTAGGGCGTCCAACAGACCCTGTGCAAAGGGGCACTGCCAAAACACATGCAAAGATGTTTCCTCCACATAGGGGCACCGGGGGCAGTACCGGGTTGTGCACAGGTTACAGGCATGCATGAACGACCTGAGAGAGAGTCCTCCCTTGACGGCCATCCACGACAAGTCCTTGTGTCCATTGGTAAGCCGCTTTGAGGCCACATTAGTCCAAACTGTCTCTGCAGTGGCTGCGGGGAGTCCCGGAACCAGCTCAGTCAAGTCCTTAGCTCGGATGAGCTTGTAGATTGTCTTTGGCTTCCATAGGTCAGGTTTCAGTCCTTCCAGCTGGTGCTCCCTCACAAACTGGACTACATCCCCGTACAACCAGGGAGCATTCCAGTTGTAAGGGATGGAGCTGTCCCACCTGTCCCAGCCCAGCTGTCTCCAGAGGGGCATGAGAAACAAGTGAGACATGGACCTGCCCGCTGAGCCAGTCTTTTCAACAAGAGTCCTCTGCACGCTGACATGTGCAAAGGAGGCCCTCAGCAGAGTGGGGATATCGGGTATTCCCTTCCCACCCTTGCGGGGCTCCTTGTACATCACAGTCCTCTTGACTCTGTCCATTTTGCCCCAGATGAAGCAAAACACTGTCCGGGTGATGGCCTTGCAAACGGTTGTATGGGGAGGCCAGGCCTGTGCGGTGTATTGGAGCACAGGCAAAACTTCACTCCACAGGACAAGTGCTTTGCTTCCGATCGAGAGCTTTCTGGAGCTCCACAGTCCGATCTTAGAGTTCATCTTTCCTAGTCGGTCTTGCCAAGACTTAAGGGCCGCTCCTTCCTTCCCGAACCAGACTCCAAGAATTTGAATGAAGTCCGGCTTAACAGTAAAGGGGAAGGGAGCGGAAGAAGCCAAATGTCATTCCCCGAAGAGCATGGCCTCCGACTTCCCGCAGTTGACTTTTGCCCCCGAAGCTCTGCCGAAGTCCTCGCAGGTCTGGACGAGTGCAGTCACCGAACGCTGGTCAGCGCAGAAGACGGTCACGTCGTCCATGCAGAGCGAGCACTTGACCTCGTATCGATCTGGTCCTGGTACGGTGATCCCTCTGATCTCTCCATTCTGCCGGATAGTCTCAGCGAAGAGCTCTATAACAAACAAAAAGAAGAGGTGAAAGAGGGCAGCCTTGTCTAACCCCTGAAAGGATGGAAAAGGGGTTAGTCTTCCAGCCGTTCACCAACACCGTGCTGTAAATATCAAAATACATGACGTTAACAAAAGAGCAAAACATCTTCCCCAGACCCAGCCTGCGCAAAGCCCTGTCCATGAATGCGTGGGAGACATGGTCAAACGCCTTCTCCTCATCTAAGCTGACCAGGGTCGCGAGGCAACAACGGTCCTGGATGTAATGGACCGTGTCTCTCACAAGGGCAAGGCTGTCAGCAATCCTGCGACCAGGAATGCTGCAGGTCTGGTCCAGATGGACGATCTGCCCGATGACAGATTTCAGCCTGTTGGCCAGCACCTTGGTGAGGATCTTGTAGTCCACGTTCAGGAGAGAGATGGGACGCCAGTTTTTGAGGTCACATCTCTCCCCCTTCCGCTTATACAAGATCGTGATCATCCCTTCCCTCAACGACGGAGGCATTCTGCCCCCCACCACCATCTCCTCGTACACCTCCAACAGGTCCGGACAGATCAGGTCACCCAGCATATCACAGGCAATATCCCCAGGCAGAACTAGAGATTATTGCATCCTTGTACCCAAAGAACCAGGCAACACCAGTCTTCAGATATAAAATCAGAACTCTTTATTGTGGAACAAGTGTCTTCTTTTATAGGAAGGACATCACAGGGGGAAGGGTCAGTAACGACAATACAGGTGACAGGGAGTCTGGGAGATAATCCAATAAAAATAGCTCTCCCTATACAGTGCCTTGAGTGCTAAAGTGTGCAGAAGTCAGACTGTGTGCAAAAAGGAGAAGCATGTGTAGAATTAGTGTATTGTACAAAGGTGAACCGTGTGCAACATGTGGACCGTGTGCAAAAGGTGTATTGTGTAAAGGAGGTGGACAGTGTGCAAAAGGTTGTATTGTGCACAGAAAGTGTATGAAAACAGTAAATAAAAGTATTTTAACTCTGAGCTTTATGTCACTGGACAACATCAACTGAGGGGTACAAATAGTGATGTCCTAAAGTCCATCCAAGTAGGTAGGGTGACTCTAGGATCCATCACAGTGCTCCCCCTTTTAAAACGGCAGACCCGGTGCGATCCCAACGGATCCACTTGGGGCTGTCCGGGCTTCAACCACCAGACACAGTTGTCCTGGTCCTCCTCTTGGTTGGGGTGTGCGGCAACAATGTAATCCAACACCAGCAAACCCTGTATGAAGCTTACTGGGGCTCACCCCATAGTCTGTGGGAAGGAGGCTAGCTTCCGAGCCCCTCCCAAGCAACCTTTCCCAAAGGAAAACTACATCTGTCACCAGTTGAAGGGGCAGGGGGCCGACTGCTTCCTC
Organism: Hyla sarda; assembly: GCF_029499605.1. Classification (NCBI taxonomy): domain Eukaryota; kingdom Metazoa; phylum Chordata; class Amphibia; order Anura; family Hylidae; genus Hyla; species Hyla sarda. Next base: position 145,683 of record NW_026610539.1, read on the forward strand.
ACCCGGTTGCAATATCTGCCACTGAGGAGCCACACCGACTGTGCAAACTCCTGTACGGTTCCACAGCCGCTGGGGATCCGGGTCAACCGTCTGGGATCCTGACTGGACCGATGCAGGGACCACAATCCCATCTGTAACTGCAGACCTACCGGCAGTCTTTATTGCTAGGCAGATTGTAGCAAAACTCTGCCCTGAAGCCGGCGCTTCAGCCGGGGATGTGCTCAGTAGGTGGAGAGGAAGGTCGACTACCTTCTCACCTGTTTGCAATGTCTGGTGCTGGGGAGGTAAACCGACCACTCCATCTCCCAATATGGAATTCCGCAGCGGGGAGGCTGCACCAACTGGGCTTTCACCAGTACCGTTAAACAGCCGCTGGGGATCCGGATTAAACAGCCGACTGCCTGCGATCCTGGCTGTACCAGTGTATGGATCACGGTTCCCTCTGTAGCTGCAGTATTCGTTGTTGAGCAGAGTATAGTAGGACTCTGCCCTGAAGCCGGCGCTTCAGCCGAGGCTGTGTTCAGTAGGTGGAGAGGGAGGTCAACTGCCTCCTCATCTGGTTGCAACCTCTTGCACTGGGGAGATGAGCCGACCACTCCACCTCCCGGCGTAAAATCCTCCATCTGGGGAGCCGCACCGTCTGTGCTTGCTCCTGTGCTGTTGAACAGTCTCTGTGGATCCAGGCCAACTGCCTGCGATCCAGGGTGGACTGGTACAGGGATCACTGACCTCTCTGTAGCTGTAGAGCTGGCACTGGTGTCTGATGCTGGACAGACTGTATCAGAACTCAGCCCTAATGCCGGTGCTTCCATCCTGGTGTCCTGACCGGATACTGCTAGAGCGTCGCGGTCCGGTGTGCAATCCAGGGGAAGGGGAAGACAGAGACCAGCCGTCTCATCTGTGCTGGTTTCCTCTGCTGTACATGGCTCGTGACCATAGAAATCCCCCACAAACAAGGACAGGTAGTCTTCCTCGAGGTACCATTCCTGATACGTCAGCCAAGATAGATCCGGTTCCAGGTCTGGCACCTCTGACTGCGGTAGCATCTCTCTCCGCCTGTCCTGGATGTCCCAGAGTCTGTATGCCTCGGTACGGCCAAAGTCGTACCGCTCCTCGAATGCATCCCACAATAGACCAGGCCAGCCGAAGTCTGCCCCTTCCGGAGCACAGGCTGTGTTTGGCTCCGACTGCCTGCAGCTTGCCCACCAATACAGGGCACGGTAATGAGCCTCGAGCTCCATTTTTCTGCACCAATCTGTGCAACTCAACCATTTCGCTGCCCGTAGGTTGCTCTCTGAGGTAGCGAAGCCACAAGTGGACCTGTTCCCTGAAGCGCTGTTCTGGGGTGTGCAGGACTTGTGCTCGGCTTCTCACCGACTCCTCAAGAACAACTTCCCAAATCTGCAAGCGAATTACCCTCTCTCTTGCATGGACATCTCTTCCATGGCATACTGCAGCTTCGCTATACGGAGTTGTGTCAGCTGTGTAAGGACCCTGTTCACACTCTCTCGTGGAGGATCTTTGAAGAGACCCAGGAACCATTGCACCTCTCTTCGGAAATCCTTACAGGCTCTTCCTCGCCAGGGTAAGTTGCTGAGACCGGGGTCAAGCCAGCGGCTGTATCTCTCCCAGCTGGGCTGGTCTCAGTGTCGATCCTGGAGAAGTCAAATCCCAACGCTGCCACCAATTGTGACGGACTTACTCCGCCAAAAGTGACTTCTCCTTCCTGATGACAAGCCCCAGCATATCACAGGCAATATCCCCAGGCAGAACTAGAGATTATTGCATCCTTGTACCCAAAGAACCAGGCAACACCAGTCTTCAGGTATAAAATCAGAACTCTTTATTGTGGAACAAGTGTCTTCTTTTATAGGAATAATGACGATGTCTGAGGAAGAGGACGGAGCGTCCTTGAAACGCGTTACATGTAAAATAAAAAACTTCTAAATTACTTACCTTGGTTGTGGACAGCGCTGAAATATCCTTATCATCTGTGCACCGGAAAAGTGCACAATCTTCATTATACGTTCCCTATGCCTTGCCGAGGGCGGGATAAGCTGCAGTCCTATGTTAATGTCCGGGCGGGATCTCCACTACAACCCTCTGAAAGGATTACATGCTTACAAGAGTGTTGTGCCTCTCCCTTAGCACAACACTATCTGGTGAGTTGCTCTATTGATAGGGGCTAACCTTTTTTATATTGTCCTTCACAGTGGAGCGCTTTTCCATCCTTTTTATTTTAGTCTTTTATAGGAAGAACATCACAGGGGGAAGGGTCAGTAAAGACAATACAGGTGACAGGGAGTCTGGGAGATAATCCAATAAAAATAGCTCTCCCTATACAGTGCCTTGAGTTCAAAAGGTGGAGGTGTGCAGAAGTCAGACTGTGTGCAAAAAGGAGACGCATGTGTAGAATTAGTGTATTGTACAAAAGTGGACCGTGTGCAAAATGTGTATCGTGTAAAGGAGGTGGACAGTGTGCAAAATGTGTATCGTGTAAAGGAGGTGGACAGTGTGCAAAATGTGTATTGTGTAAAGGAGGTGGACAGTGTGCAAAATGTGTATCGTGTAAAGGAGGTGGACAGTGTGCAAAATGTGTATCGTGTAAAGGAGGTGGACAGTGTGCAAAATGTGTATTGTGTAAAGGAGGTGGACAGTGTGCAAAATGTTGTATTGTGTAAAGGAGGTGGACAGTGTGCAAAATGTGTATTGTGTAAAGGAGGTGGAGAGTGTGCAAAATGTGTATCATGTAAAGGAGGTGGAGAGTGTGCAAAATGTGTATCGTGTAAAGGAGGTGGACAGTGTGCAAAATGTGTATCGTGTAAAGGAGGTGGAGAGTGTGCAAAATGTGTATCGTGTAAAGGAGGTGGAGAGTGTGCAAAATGTGTATCGTGTAAAGGAGGTGGACAGTGTGCAAAATGTTGTATCGTGTAAAGGAGGTGGAGAGTGTGCAAAATGTGTATTGTGTAAAGGAGGTGGAGAGTGTGCAAAATGTGTATTGTGTAAAGGAGGTGGAGAGTGTGCAAAATGTGTATTGTGTAAAGGAGGTGGAGAGTGTGCAAAATGTGTATTGTGTAAAGGAGGTGGAGAGTGTGCAAAATGTGTATTGTGTAAAGGAGGTGGAGAGTGTGCAAAATGTGTATTGTGTAAAGGAGGTGGAGAGTGTGCAAAATGTGTATTGTGTAAAGGAGGTGGAGAGTGTGCAAAATGTGTATTGTGTAAAGGAGGTGGAGAGTGTGCAAAATGTGTATTGTGTAAAGGAGGTGGACAGTGTGCAAAATGTGTATTGTGTAAAGGAGGTGGACAGTGTGCAAAATGTTGTATTGTGTAAAGGAGGTGGACAGTGTGCAAAATGTTGTATCGTGTAAAGGAGGTGGAGAGTGTGCAAAATGTGTATCGTGTAAAGGAGGTGGAGAGTGTGCAAAATGTGTATCGTGTAAAGGAGGTGGACAGTGTGCAAAATGTTGTATTGTGTAAAGGAGGTGGACAGTGTGCAAAATGTTGTATTGTGTAAAGGAGGTGGACAGTGTGCAAAATGTGTATCGTGTAAAGGAGGTGGACAGTGTGCAAAATGTGTATCGTGTAAAGGAGGTGGAGAGTGTGCAAAATGTGTATTGTGTAAAGGAGGTGGACAGTGTGCAAAATGTGTATCGTGTAAAGGAGGTGGAGAGTGTGCAAAATGTGTATTGTGTAAAGGAGGTGGACAGTGTGCAAAATGTGTATCGTGTAAAGGAGGTGGAGAGTGTGCAAAATGTGTATCGTGTAAAGGAGGTGGACAGTGTGCAAAATGTGTATCGTGTAAAGGAGGTGGACAGTGTGCAAAATGTGTATCGTGTAAAGGAGGTGGACAGTGTGCAAAATGTGTATCGTGTAAAGGAGGTGGAGAGTGTGCAAAATGTGTATCGTGTAAAGGAGGTGGAGAGTGTGCAAAATGTGTATCGTGTAAAGGAGGTGGAGAGTGTGCAAAATGTGTATTGTGTAAAGGAGGTGGAGAGTGTGCAAAATGTGTATCGTGTAAAGGAGGTGGAGAGTGTGCAAAATGTGTATTGTGTAAAGGAGGTGGACAGTGTGCAAAATGTGTATTGTGTAAAGGAGGTGGAGAGTGTGCAAAATGTGTATTGTGTAAAGGAGGTGGAGAGTGTGCAAAATGTTGTATTGTGTAAAGGAGGTGGAGAGTGTGCAAAATGTGTATTGTGTAAAGGAGGTGGACAGTGTGCAAAATGTGTATTGTGTAAAGGAGGTGGAGAGTGTGCAAAATGTGTATCGTGTAAAGGAGGTGGACAGTGTGCAAAATGTGTATCGTGTAAAGGAGGTGGAGAGTGTGCAAAATGTGTATTGTGTAAAGGAGGTGGAGAGTGTGCAAAATGTGTATCGTGTAAAGGAGGTGGAGAGTGTGCAAAATGGGTATCGTGTAAAGGAGGTGGAGAGTGTGCAAAATGTGTATCGTGTAAAGGAGGTGGAGAGTGTGCAAAATGTGTATCGTGTAAAGGAGGTGGACAGTGTGCAAAATGTGTATCGTGTAAAGGAGGTGGAGAGTGTGCAAAATGTGTATTGTGTAAAGGAGGTGGAGAGTGTGCAAAATGTGTATTGTGTAAAGGAGGTGGACAGTGTGCAAAATGTGTATTGTGTAAAGGAGGTGGAGAGTGTGCAAAATGTGTATCGTGTAAAGGAGGTGGACAGTGTGCAAAATGTGTATCGTGTAAAGGAGGTGGAGAGTGTGCAAAATGTGTATTGTGTAAAGGAGGTGGAGAGTGTGCAAAATGTGTATCGTGTAAAGGAGGTGGAGAGTGTGCAAAATGGGTATCGTGTAAAGGAGGTGGAGAGTGTGCAAAATGTGTATCGTGTAAAGGAGGTGGAGAGTGTGCAAAATGTGTATCGTGTAAAGGAGGTGGACAGTGTGCAAAATGTGTATCGTGTAAAGGAGGTGGAGAGTGTGCAAAATGTGTATTGTGTAAAGGAGGTGGAGAGTGTGCAAAATGTGTATTGTGTAAAGGAGGTGGACAGTGTGCAAAATGTGTATTGTGTAAAGGAGGTGGAGAGTGTGCAAAATGTGTATCGTGTAAAGGAGGTGGACAGTGTGCAAAATGTGTATCGTGTAAAGGAGGTGGAGAGTGTGCAAAATGTGTATCGTGTAAAGGAGGTGGAGAGTGTGCAAAATGTGTATCGTGTAAAGGAGGTGGAGAGTGTGCAAAATGTGTATTGTGTAAAGGAGGTGGAGAGTGTGCAAAATGTGTATCGTGTAAAGGAGGTGGAGAGTGTGCAAAATGTGTATTGTGTAAAGGAGGTGGAGAGTGTGCAAAATGTGTATCGTGTAAAGGAGGTGGAGAGTGTGCAAAATGTGTATTGTGCACAGAAAGTGTATGAAAACAGTAAATAAAAGTATTTTAACTCTGAGCTTTATGTCACTGGACAACATCAACTGAGGGGTACAAATAGTGATGTCCTAAAGTCCATCCAAGTAGGTAGGGTGACTCTAGGATCCATCACAGTGGGTTCTTCATCGGTCCTGATCCTCTGCCCATTCCCTGATCCTCCATCTGTTCCCTAATTCTCCCCCATCCCCTGATTCCCATCTGTCCCCTAATTCTCCCCCATCCCCTGATTCCCCTCTGTCCCCTAATTCTCCCCCATCCCCTGATTCCCCTCTGTCCCCTAATTCTCCCCCATCCCCTGATTCCCCTCTGTCCCCTAATTCTCCCCCATCCCCTGATTCCCCTCTGTCCCCTAATTCTCCCCCATCCCCTGATTCCCCTCTGTCCCCTAATTCTCCCCCATCCCCTGATTCCCCTCTGTCCCCTATTTCTCCCCATCCCCTGATCCCCTTCTGTCCCTAATTCTCCCCATCCCCTGATCCTCCTCTGTCCCCTAATTGTCCCCATCCCCTGATCCTCCTCTGTCCCCTAATTGTCCCCATCCCCTGATCCTCCTCAGTCCCCTAATTCTCCCCCATCCCCTGATCCCCCTCTGTCCCTAATTCTCCCCCATCCCCTGATCCCCCTATGTCCCCTATTTCTCCCCCATCCCCTGATCCCCCTCTGTCCCTAATTCTCCCCCATCCCCTGATCCCCCTCTGTCCCTAATTCTCCCCCATCCCCTGATCCCCCTCTGTCCCCTATTTCTCCCCCATCCCCTGATCCCCCTCTGTCCCTAATTCTCCCCCATCCCCTGATCCCCCTCTGTCCCCTAATTCTCCCCATCCCCTGATCCTCCTCTGTCCCCTAATTCTCCCCCATCCCCTGATCCCCCTCTCTCCCCTAATTCTCCCCCATCCCCTGGTCCCCCTCTGTCCCCTATTTCTCCTCCATCTCCATATCCCCCCTCTGTCCCCTAGTTCTCCCCCATCCCCTGATCCTCCTCTGTCCCCTAATTCTCCCCCATCCCCATATCCCCCCTCTGTCCCCTAGTTCTCCCCCATCCCCTGATCCTCCTCTGTCCCCTAATTCTCCCCCATCCCCTGATCCCCCACTGTCCCCTAATTCTCCCCCATCCCCTGATCCCCCACTGTCCCCTAATTCGCCCCCATCCCCTGATCCCCCACTGTCCCCTAATTCTCCCCCATCCCCTGATCCCCTGTCTCCTAATTCTCCCCCATCCCCTGATCCCCTGTCTCCTAATTCTCCCCCATCCCCTGATCCTCCTGTCCCCTAATTCTCCCCCATCCCGATTCTCCTCTTTCCACTAATTCTCCCCCATCCCCTGATCCTCCTGTCCCCAAATTCTCCCCCATCCCGATTCCCCTCTGTCCCCTAATTCTCCCCCATGCCCTGATCCTCTTCTGTCCCTAATTCTCCCCCATCCCCTGATCCCCCACTGTCCCCTAATTCTCCCCATTCCCTGATCCTCCTATGTCCCCTAATTCTCCCCCATCCCCTGATCCTCCTCTGTCCCCTAATTCTCCCGCATCCCCTGATCCTCCTCTGTCCCCTAATTCTCCCCATCCCCTGATCCTCCTCTGTCCCCTAATTCTCCCCCATCCCCTGATCCTCCTCTGTCCCCTAAATCTCCCCATCCCCTGATCCTCCTCTGTCCCCTAATTCTCCCCATCCCCTGATCCTCCTCTGTCCCCTATTTCTCCCCCATCCCCTGATCCTCCTCTGTCCCCTAAATCTCCCCATCCCCTGATCCTCCTCTGTCCCCTAATTCTCCCCCATCCCCTGATCCTCCTCTGTCCCCTATTTCTCCCCCATCCCCTGATCCTCCTCTGTCCCCTAATTCTCCCCCATCCCCTGATCCTCCTCTGTCCCCTAAATCTCCCCATCCCCTGATCCTCCTCTGTCCCCTATTTCTCCCCAATCCCCTGATCCTCCTCTGTCCCCTAATTCTCCCCCATCCCCTGATCCTCCTCTGTCCCCTATTTCTCCCCATCCCCTGATCCTCCTCTGTCCCCTAATTCTCCCCCATCCCCTGATCCTCCTCTGTCCCCTAATTCTCCCCCATCCCCTGATCCCCCTCTGTCCCCTAATTCACCCCATCCCCTGACTCCCCTCTGTCCCCTAATTCACCCCATCCCATGATCCGCCTGTCCCCTAATTCTCCCCCATCCCCATATCCCCCCTCTGTCCCCTAATTCTCCCCCATCCCCTGATCCTCCTCTGTCCCCAATTCTCCTCCATCCCCTGATCCCCCACTGTCCCCTAATTCTCCCCCATCCCCTGATCCCCCACTGTCCCCTAATTCTCCCCCATCCCCTGATCCCCCACTGTCCCCTAATTCTCCCCCATCCCCTGACCCCCCACTGTCCCCTAATTCTCCCCCATCCCCTGATCCTCTGTCTCCTCATTCTCCCCCATCCCCTGATTCCCCTCTGCCCCCTAATTCTCCCCATCCCCTGATCATCCTCTGTCCCCCAATTCTCCCCCATCCCCTGATCCTCCTCTGTCCCCTATTTCTCCCCCATCCCCTTATCCCCCTCTGTCCCCTAATTCTCCCCATCCCCTGATCCTCCTCTGTCCCCTAATTCTCCCCCATCCCCTGATCCCCCTCTCTCCCCTAATTCTCCCCCATCCCCTGGTCCCCCTCTGTCCCCTATTTCTCCTCCATCTCCATATCCCCCCTCTGTTCCCTAGTTCTCCCCCATCCCCTGATCCTCCTCTGTCCCCTAATTCTCCCCCATCCCCATATCCCCCCTCTGTCCCCTAGTTCTCCCCCATCCCCTGATCCTCCTCTGTCCCCTAATTCTCCCCCATCCCCTGATCCCCCACTGTCCCCTAATTCTCCCCCATCCCCTGATCCCCCACTGTCCCCTAATTCTCCCCCATCCCCTGATCCCCCACTGTCCCCTAATTCTCCCCCATCCCCTGATCCCCTGTCTCCTAATTCTCCCCCATCCCCTGATCCCCTGTCTCCTAATTCTCCCCCATCCCCTGATCCTCCTGTCCCCTAATTCTCCCCCCATCCCGATTCTCCTCTTTCCACTAATTCTCCCCCATCCCCTGATCCTCCTGTCCCCTAATTCTCCCCCATCCCGATTCCCCTCTGTCCCCTAATTCTCCCCCATCCCCTGATTCCCCTCTGTCCCCTAATTCTCCCCCATGCCCTGATCCTCTTCTGTCCCTAATTCTCCCCCATCCCCTGATCCCCCACTGTCCCCTAATTCTCCCCATTCCCTGATCCTCCTATGTCCCCTAATTCTCCCCCATCCCCTGATCCTCCTCTGTCCCCTAATTCTCCCGCATCCCCTGATCCTCCTCTGTCCCCTAATTCTCCCCATCCCCTGATCCTCCTCTGTCCCCTAATTCTCCCCCATCCCCTGATCCTCCTCTGTCCCCTAATTCTCCCCCATCCCCTGATCCTCCTCTGTCCCCTATTTCTCCCCCATCCCCTGATCCTCCTCTGTCCCCTAATTCTCCCCCATCCCCTGATCCTCCTCTGTCCCCTAAATCTCCCCATCCCCTGATCCTCCTCTGTCCCCTATTTCTTCCCCATCCCCTGATCCTCCTCTGTCCCCTAATTCTCCCCCATCCCCTGATCCTCCTCTGTCCCCTATTTCTCCCCATCCCCTGATCCTCCTCTGTCCCCTAATTCTCCCCCATCCCCTGATCCCCCTCTGTCCCCTATTTCTTCCCCATCCCCTGATCCTCCTCTGTCCCCTAATTCTCCCCCATCCCCTGATCCCCCTCTGTCCCCTAATTCACCCCATCCCCTGACTCCCCTCTGTCCCCTAATTCACCCCATCCCATGATCCGCCTGTCCCCTAATTCTCCCCCATCCCCATATCCCCCCTCTGTCCCCTAATTCTCCCGCATCCCCTGATCCTCCTCTGTCCCCTAATTCTCCCCATCCCCTGATCCTCCTCTGTCCCCTAATTCTCCCCCATCCCCTGATCCTCCTCTGTCCCCTAAATCTCCCCATCCCCTGATCCTCCTCTGTCCCCTAATTCTCCCCCATCCCCTGATCCTCCTCTGTCCCCTATTTCTCCCCCATCCCCTGATCCTCCTCTGTCCCCTAAATCTCCCCATCCCCTGATCCTCCTCTGTCCCCTAATTCTCCCCCATCCCCTGATCCTCCTCTGTCCCCTATTTCTCCCCCATCCCCTGATCCTCCTCTGTCCCCTAATTCTCCCCCATCCCCTGATCCTCCTCTGTCCCCTAAATCTCCCCATCCCCTGATCCTCCTCTGTCCCCTATTTCTCCCCAATCCCCTGATCCTCCTCTGTCCCCTAATTCTCCCCCATCCCCTGATCCTCCTCTGTCCCCTATTTCTCCCCATCCCCTGATCCTCCTCTGTCCCCTAATTCTCCCCCATCCCCTGATCCTCCTCTGTCCCCTAATTCTCCCCCATCCCCTGATCCCCCTCTGTCCCCTAATTCACCCCATCCCCTGACTCCCCTCTGTCCCCTAATTCACCCCATCCCATGATCCGCCTGTCCCCTAATTCTCCCCCATCCCCATATCCCCCCTCTGTCCCCTAATTCTCCCCCATCCCCTGATCCTCCTCTGTCCCCAATTCTCCTCCATCCCCTGATCCCCCACTGTCCCCTAATTCTCCCCCATCCCCTGATCCCCCACTGTCCCCTAATTCTCCCCCATCCCCTGATCCCCCACTGTCCCCTAATTCTCCCCCATCCCCTGACCCCCCACTGTCCCCTAATTCTCCCCCATCCCCTGATCCTCTGTCTCCTCATTCTCCCCCATCCCCTGATTCCCCTCTGCCCCCTAATTCTCCCCATCCCCTGATCATCCTCTGTCCCCCAATTCTCCCCCATCCCCTGATCCTCCTCTGTCCCCTATTTCTCCCCCATCCCCTTATCCCCCTCTGTCCCCTAATTCTCCCCATCCCCTGATCCTCCTCTGTCCCCTAATTCTCCCCCATCCCCTGATCCCCCTCTCTCCCCTAATTCTCCCCCATCCCCTGGTCCCCCTCTGTCCCCTATTTCTCCTCCATCTCCATATCCCCCCTCTGTTCCCTAGTTCTCCCCCATCCCCTGATCCTCCTCTGTCCCCTAATTCTCCCCCATCCCCATATCCCCCCTCTGTCCCCTAGTTCTCCCCCATCCCCTGATCCTCCTCTGTCCCCTAATTCTCCCCCATCCCCTGATCCCCCACTGTCCCCTAATTCTCCCCCATCCCCTGATCCCCCACTGTCCCCTAATTCTCCCCCATCCCCTGATCCCCCACTGTCCCCTAATTCTCCCCCATCCCCTGATCCCCTGTCTCCTAATTCTCCCCCATCCCCTGATCCCCTGTCTCCTAATTCTCCCCCATCCCCTGATCCTCCTGTCCCCTAATTCTCCCCCATCCCGATTCTCCTCTTTCCACTAATTCTCCCCCATCCCCTGATCCTCCTGTCCCCTAATTCTCCCCCATCCCGATTCCCCTCTGTCCCCTAATTCTCCCCCATCCCCTGATTCCCCTCTGTCCCCTAATTCTCCCCCATGCCCTGATCCTCTTCTGTCCCTAATTCTCCCCCATCCCCTGATCCCCCACTGTCCCCTAATTCTCCCCATTCCCTGATCCTCCTATGTCCCCTAATTCTCCCCCATCCCCTGATCCTCCTCTGTCCCCTAATTCTCCCGCATCCCCTGATCCTCCTCTGTCCCCTAATTCTCCCCATCCCCTGATCCTCCTCTGTCCCCTAATTCTCCCCCATCCCCTGATCCTCCTCTGTCCCCTAATTCTCCCCCATCCCCTGATCCTCCTCTGTCCCCTATTTCTCCCCCATCCCCTGATCCTCCTCTGTCCCCTAATTCTCCCCCATCCCCTGATCCTCCTCTGTCCCCTAAATCTCCCCATCCCCTGATCCTCCTCTGTCCCCTATTTCTTCCCCATCCCCTGATCCTCCTCTGTCCCCTAATTCTCCCCCATCCCCTGATCCTCCTCTGTCCCCTATTTCTCCCCATCCCCTGATCCTCCTCTGTCCCCTAATTCTCCCCCATCCCCTGATCCCCCTCTGTCCCCTATTTCTTCCCCATCCCCTGATCCTCCTCTGTCCCCTAATTCTCCCCCATCCCCTGATCCCCCTCTGTCCCCTAATTCACCCCATCCCCTGACTCCCCTCTGTCCCCTAATTCACCCCATCCCATGATCCGCCTGTCCCCTAATTCTCCCCCATCCCCATATCCCCCCTCTGTCCCCTAATTCTCCCCCATCCCCTGATCCTCCTCTGTCCCCAATTCTCCCCCATCCCCTGATCCCCCACTGTCCCCTAATTCTCCCCCATCCCCTGATCCCCCACTGTCCCCTAATTCTCCCCCATCCCCTGATCCCCCACTGTCCCCTAATTCTCCCCCATCCCCTGACCCCCCACTGTCCCCTAATTCTCCCCCATCCCCTGATCCTCTGTCTCCTCATTCTCCCCCATCCCCTGATTCCCCTCTGTCCCCTATTTCTCCCCCATCCCCTGATCCTCCTCTTTCCCCTAATTTCCCCCATCCCCTGATTCCCCTCTGTCCCCTAATTCTTCCCCATCCCCTGATTCCCCTCTGCCCCCTAATTCTCCCCCATCCCCTGATCATCCTCTGTCCCCCAATTCTCCCCCATCCCCTGATCCTCCTCTGTCCCCTATTTCTCCCCCATCCCCTTATCCCCCTCTGTCCCCTAATTCTCCCCCATCCCCTGACCCACCACTGTCCCCTAATTCTCCCCCATCCCCTGATCCTCTGTCTCCTCATTCTCCCCTATCCCCTGATTCCCCTCTGTCCCCTATTTCTCCCCCATCCCCTGATCCTCCTCTGTCCCCTAATTCTCCCCCATCCCCTGATCCTCCTGTCCCCTAATTCTCCCCCATCCCCTGATCCTCCTGTCCCCTAATTCTCCCCCATCCCCTGATCCTTCTCTGTCCCTTAATTCTCCCCCATCCCCTGATCCTCCTGTCCCCTAATTCTCCCCCATCCCCTGATTCCCCTCTGTCCCCTAATTCTCCCCCATCCCCTGATTCCCCTCTGTCCCATAATTCTCCCCATCCCCTGATCCTCCTCTGTCCCCTAATTCTCCCCCATCCCCTGATCCTCCTGTCCCCTAATTCTCCCCCATCCCCTGATACTCCTGTCCCCTAATTCTCCCATAACATTATGCGCATATAATAAAATAGCAGTGATTTGGGGAGAGGCTTACACTGCGTAACCACCGGGGGTAGAGTTGGCCCAAGACGACCAGACAAACAAACACACACCATGATGCAACCCCTGGAATTTCTAACCCCCCCCCCCCCCCACACACACACACACAGCACCACCGAGCAGACCCAGGGCAAGACTAGACCGACCGTGACGCTTGTCCAGGAAAATCTGTCGTGGCTTCTAGTAGCAGCCGGGGCATCCAAACCTTGTCAAACTATTTAGGGCACTTCCTGCTCAGGTAAAGGGCCTGATATAGTGGAACATACCGATCAAATAAACTAGTCCGGCGTGATAAAGGAGGGGTATTAGTGCCCATCTCCTTACGAGCACGAAACAAGAGGAAGTGAAGAAGAATTCTCCTATGGGAACTCGACTCTCTCCCATTGATGAGGCCGAACACACAGACCTGGGGGGAGAGTAACAAGGGAAGTCTAGGTGGTCAGCCAGAAACGGTATCACTTATCTCCAAAATGGGACAACACACAGGCAACTCCAGATCGCATACATAAATGTGCCCACCCCCAACTGACACCGAAAACAGACATCTGAAGGTGAGACCCCAATATGCTTCGACTTCACAGGGGTATAATAGAGTCGTAGAATTAAGTGGGATTGGATTAGTGGGTCTCTAACATTAACAACAGTAGCGTAAAAAGTTAGTTCCACCTCCTACCACTGATTCTCGGACAAGGTAGGCCCATCCTCCACCTATTGTAAATAGGAAGCGCAAATGGGCGGGGTCCACAGACTGCAGGGGAGGATATGCTCGTGTAAGTGGCTTAGAGAGATCAGCGGTGCCAAAGAGCAGCTCCACCTCAGAGGAAGCACGAGCAACCTCTAAAGACCCAAACTGTGCATGAACCGCATGACCCGCATGTCACAGCCGGAGGAACTGATAAAAGGCACCCATGAGGGACATGACAGAAGGAAGGGAACCAATGGTCCTCCCCAAAATGATGAATAGAAAACGGACCCCAAGAGAGTCCCAGAATCCAGCTGCCTCCAACTCCAAAAGGTGAGGTACATTCTAGGTGAGACAGCGGGATGTGGGAAGCACACCCATTGATACTACAGGTAGAGGATAACCACACACATTGATACTACAGGTAGAGGATAACCACACACATTGATACTACAGGTAGAGGATAACCACACACATTGATACTACAGGTAGAAGATAACCACACACACATTGATATTACAGGAAGAGGATAACCACACACATTGATATTACAGGTAGAAGATAACCACACACACATTGATATTACAGGAAGAGGATAACCACACACATTGATACTACAGGTAGAGGATAACCACACACACATTGATATTACAGGTATAGGATAACCCCACACACATTGATATTACAGAGAGAGGATAACCACACACACATTGATATTACAGAGAGAGGATAACCACACACACATTGATACCACAGGTAGAGGATAACCACACACACATTGATACCACAGGTAGAGGATAACCACACACATTGATACTACAGGTAGAGGATAACCACACACATTTATACTACAGGTAAAGGATAACCAAACACATTGATACTAAAGGTAGAGGATAACCACACACAGTGCTGGGAACTGTAGTGTACACTGTGCTCAGTGCTGGGATCTGTAGTGTATACTGTGCTCAGTGCTGGGATCTGTAGTGTATACTGTGCTCAGTGCTGGGATCTGTAGTGTATACTGTGCTCAGTGCTGGGATCTGTAGTGTATACTGTGCTCAGTGCTGGGATCTGTAGTGTATACTGTACTCGGTGCTTGGATCTGTAGTGTATACTGTGCTCGGTGCTGGGATCTGTAGTGTATACTGTGCTCAGTGCTGGGATCTGTAGTGTATACTGTGCTCAGTGCTTGGATCTGTAGTGTATACTGTGCTCAGTGCTGGGATCTGTAGTGTATACTGTGCTCAGTGCTGGGATCTGTAGTGTATACTGTGCTCAGTGCTGAGATCTGTAGTGTATACTGTGTTCAGTGCTGGGATCTGTAGTGTATACTGTGCTCAGTGCTGGGATCTGTAGTGTATACTGTGCTCAGTGCTGGGATCTGTAGCGTATACTGTGCTCGGTGCTGGGATCTGTAGTGTATACTGTGCTAGGTGCTGGGATCTGTAGTGTATACTGTGCACAGTGCTGGGATCTGTAGTGTATACTGTGCACAGTGCTGGGATCTGTAGTGTATACTGTGCTCAGTGCTGGGATCTGTAGTGTATACTGTGTTCGGTGCTGCTGGGATCTGTAGTGTATACTGTGCTCAGTGCTGGGATCTGTAGGGTATACTGTGCTCAGTGCTGGGATTTGTAGTGTATACTGTGCTCAGTGCTGGGATCTGTAGTGTATACTGTGCTCAGTGCTGGGATCTGTAGTGTATACTGTGCCTGGTGCTGCTGTGATCTATAGTGTATACTGTGCTCAGTGCTGGGATCTATAGTGTATACTGTGCTCAGTGCTGGGATCTGTAGTGTTTACTGTGCTCAGTGCTGGAATCTGTAGTGTATACTGTGCTCGGTGCTGGGATCTGTAGTGTAAACTGTGCTCAGTGCTGGATCTGTAGTGTATACTGTGCTCAGTGCTGGGATCTGTAGTGTATACTGTGCTCGGTGCTCTAATTTGTAGTGTATACTGTGCTCAGTGCTGGGATCTGTAGTGTATACTGTGCTCAGTGCTGGGATCTGTAGTGTATACTGTGCTCAGTGCTGGGATCTGTAGTGTATACTGTGCTCAGTGCTGGGATCTGTAGTGTATACTGTGCTCAGTGCTGGGATCTGTAGTGTATACTGTGCTCAGTGCTGGGATCTGTAGTGTATACTGTGCTCAGTGCTGGGATCTGTAGTGTATACTGTGCTCAGTGCTGGGATCTGTAGTGTATACTGTGCTCAGTGCTGGGATCTGTAGTGTATACTGTGCTCAGTGCTGGGATCTGTAGTGTATACTGTGCTCAGTGCTGGGATCTGTAGTATATACTGTGCTCAGTGCTGGGATCTGTACTGTATAATGTGCTCAGTGCTGGGATCTGTAGTGTATACTGTGCTCAGTGCTGGGATCTGTAGTGTATACTGTGCTCGGTGCTGGGATCTGTAGTGTATACTGTGCTCAGTGCTGCTGGGATCTGTAGTGTATACTGTGCTCAGTGCTGGGATCTGTAGTGTATACTGTGCTCAGTGCTGGGATCTGTAGTGTATACTGTGCTCAGTGCTGGGATCTGTAGTGTATACTGTGCTCAGTGCTGGGATCTGTAGTGTTTACTGTGCTCAGTGCTGGGATCTGTAGTGTATACTGTGCTCAGTGCTGCTGGGATCTGTAGTGTATACTGTGCTCGGTGCTGGGATCTGTAGTGTATACTGTGCTCAGTGCTGCTGGGATCTGTAGTGTATACTGTGCTCAGTGCTGGGATCTGTAGTGTATACTGTGCTCAGTGCTGGGATCTGTAGTGTATACTGTGCTCAGTGCTGCTGGGATCTGTAGTGTATACTGTGCTCCTTGCTGCTGGGATCTGTAGTGTATACTGTGCTCGGTGCTGGGATCTGTAGTGTATACTGTGCTTAGTGCTGCTGGGATCTGTAGTGTATACTGTGCTCAGTGCTGGGATCTGTAGTGTATACTGTGCTCAGTGCTGCTGGGATCTGTAGTGTATACTGTGCTCAGTGCTGGGATCTGTAGTGTATACTGTGCTCGGTGCTGGGATCTGTAGTGTATACTGTGCTCAGTGCTGCTGGGATCTGTAGTGTATACTGTGCTCAGTGCTGGGATCTGTAGTGTATACTGTGCTCAGTGCTGGGATCTGTAGTGTATACTGTGCTCAGTGCTGGGATCTGTAGTGTATACTGTGCTCAGTGCTGGGATCTGTAGTGTATACTGTGCTCATTGCTGCTGGGATCTGTAGTGTATACTGTGCTCATTGCTGCTGGGATCTGTAGTGTATACTGTGCTCGGTGCTGGGATCTGTAGTGTATACTGTGCTCAGTGCTGCTGGGATCTGTAGTGTATACTGTGCTCAATGCTGGGATCTGTAGTGTATACTGTGCTCAGTGCTGTGATCTGTAGTGTATACTGTGCTCAGTGCTGGGATCTGTAGTGTATACTGTGCTCAGTGCTGGGATCTGTAGTGTATACTGTGCTCAGTGCTGGGATCTGTAGTGTATACTGTGCTCAGTGCTGGGATCTGTAGTGTATACTGTGCTCAGTGCTGCTGGGATCTGTAGTGTATACTGTGCTCAGTGCTGGGAACTGTAGTGTATACTGTGCTCGGTGCTGCTGGGATCTATAGTGTATACTGTGCTCAGTGCTGGGATCTGTAGTGTATACTGTGCTTGGTGCTGGGATCTGTAGTGTATACTGTGCTTAGTGCTGCTGGGATCTGTAGTGTATACTGTGCTCAGTGCTGGGATCTGTAGTGTATACTGTGCTCAGTGCTGGGATCTGTAGTGTATACTGTGCTCAGTGCTGTGATCTGTAGTGTATACTGTGCTCAGTGCTGGGATCTGTAGTGTATACTGTGCTCAGTGCTGTGATCTGTAGTGTATACTGTGCTCAGTGCTGGGATCTGTAGTGTATACTGTGCTCAGTGCTGGGATCTGTAGTGTATACTGTGCTCAGTGCTGGGATCTGTAGTGTATACTGTGCTCAGTGCTGGGATCTGTAGTGTATACTGTGCTCAGTGCTGGGATCTGTAGTGTATACTGTGCTCAGTGCTGGGATCTGTAGTGTATACTGTGCTCAGTGCTGGGATCTGTAGTGTATACTGTGCTCAGTGCTGCTGGGATCTGTAGTGTATACTGTGCTCAGTGCTGGGATCTGTAGTGTATACTGTGCTCAGTGCTGGGATCTGTAGTGTATACTGTGCTCGGTGCTGGGATCTGTAGTGTATACTGTGCTCAGTGCTGGGATCTGTAGTGTATACTGTGCTCAGTGCTGGGATCTGTAGTGTATACTGTGCTCAGTGCTGGGATCTGTAGTGTATACTGTGCTCAGTGCTGCTGGGATCTGTAGTGTATATTGTGCTCAGTGCTGGGATCTGTAGTGTATACTGTGCTCGGTGCTGGGATCTGTAGTGTATACTGTGCTCAGTGCTGCTGGGAACTGTAGTGTATACTGTGCTCAGTGCTGCTGGGATCTGTAGTGTATACTGTGCTCAGTGCTGGGATCTGTAGTGTATACTGTGCTCATTGCTGCTGGGATCTGTAGTGTATACTGTGCTCATTGCTGCTGGGATCTGTAGTGTATACTGTGCTCAGTGCTGGGATCTGTAGTGTATACTGTGCTCAGTGCTGCTGGGATCTGTAGTGTATACTTTGCTCAGTGCTGGGATCTGTAGTGTATACTGTGCTCAGTGCTGGGATCTGTAGTGTATACTGTGCTCAGTGCTGGGATCTGTAGTGTATACTGTGCTCGGTGCTGCTGGGATCTGTAGTGTATACTGTGCTCAGTGCTGGGATCTGTAGTGTATACTGTGCTAAGTGCTGGGATCTGTAGTGTATACTGTGCTCAGTGCTGCTGGGATCTGTAGTGTATACTGTGCTCAGTGCTGGGATCTGTAGTATATACTGTGCTCAGTGCTGGGATCTGTAGTGTATACTGTGCTCAGTGCTGGGATCTGTAGTGTATACTGTGCTCGGTGCTGCTGGGATCTGTAGTGTATACTGTGCTCGGTGCTGGGATCTGTATTGTATACTGTGCTCGGTGCTGGGATCTGTAGTGTATACTGTGCTCAGTGCTGGGATCTGTAGTGTATACTGTGCTCATTGCTGCTGGGATCTGTAGTGTATACTGTGCTCAGTGGTGTGATCTGTAGTGTATACTGTGCTCAGTGCTGGGATCTGTAGTGTATACTGTGCTCAGTGCTGCTGGGATCTGTAGTGTATACTGTGCTCAGTGCTGGGATCTGTAGTGTATACTGTGCTCGGTGCTGCTGGGATCTGTAGTGTATACTGTGCTCAGTGCTGGGATCTGTAGTGTATACTGTGCTCAGTGCTGGGATCTATAGTGTATACTGTGCTCAGTGCTGCTGTGATCTGTAGTGTATACTGTGCTCAGTGCTGGGATCTGTAGTATATACTGTGCTCAGTGCTGGGATCTGTAGTGTATACTGTGCTCAGTGCTGGGATCTGTAGTGTATACTGTGCTCGGTGCTGCTGGGATCTGTAGTGTATACTGTGCTCGGTGCTGGGATCTGTATTGTATACTGTGCTCAGTGCTGGGATCTGTAGTGTATACTGTGCTCAGTGCTGGGATCTGTAGTGTATACTGTGCTCATTGCTGCTTGGATCTGTAGTGTATACTGTGCTCATTGCTGCTGGGATCTGTAGTGTATACTGTGCTCAGTGCTGGGATCTGTAGTGTATACTGTGCTCAGTGCTGCTGGGATCTGTAGTGTATACTGTGCTCAGTGCTGGGATCTGTAGTATATACTGTGCTCAGTGCTGGGATCTGTAGTGTATACTGTGCTCAGTGCTGGGATCTGTAGTGTATACTGTGCTCAGTGGTGTGATCTGTAGTGTATACTGTGCTCAGTGGTGTGATCTGTAGTGTATACTGTGCTCATTGCTGGGATCTGTAGTGTATACTGTGCTCAGTTCTGCTGGGATCTGTAGTGTATACTGTGCTCAGTGCTGCTGGGATCTGTATTGTATACTGTGCTCAGTGCTGGGAACTGTAGTGTATACTGTGTTCGGTGCTGGGATCTGTAGTGTATACTGTGCTCGGTGCTGCTGGGATCTGTAGTGTTTACTGTGCTCAGTGCTGGGATCTGTAGTGTATACTGTGCTCAGTGCTGCTGGGATCTGTAGTGTATACTGTGCTCAGTGCTGGGATCTGTAGTGTATACTGTGCTCGGTGCTGGGATCTGTAGTGTATACTGTGCTCAGTGCTGCTGGGATCTGTAGTGTATACTGTGCTCAGTGCTGGGATCTGTAGTGTATACTGTGCTCAGTGCTGGGATCTGTAGTATATACTGTGCTCAGTGCTGGGATCTGTAGTGTATACTGTGCTCAGTGCTGGGATCTGTAGTGTATACTGTGCTCAGTGCTGGGATCTGTAGTGTATACTGTGCTCAGTGCTGGGATCTGTAGTGTATACTGTGCTCAGTGCTGGGATCTGTAGTGTATACTGTGCTCAGTGCTGGGATCTGTAGTGTATACTGTGCTCAGTGCTGGGATCTGTAGTGTATACTGTGCTCAGTGCTGGGATCTGTAGTGTATACTGTGCTCAGTGCTGGGATCTGTAGTGTATACTGTGCTCAGTGCTGGGATCTGTAGTGTATACTGTGCTCAGTGCTGGGATCTGTAGTGTATACTGTGCTCAGTGCTGGGATCTGTAGTGTATACTGTGCTCAGTGCTGGGATCTGTAGTGTATACTGTGCTCAGTGCTGGGATCTGTAGTGTATACTGTGCTCAGTGCTGGGATCTGTAGTGTATACTGTGCTCAGTGCTGGGATCTGTAGTGTATACTGTGCTCAGTGCTGGGATCTGTAGTGTATACTGTGCTCAGTGCTGGGATCTGTAGTGTATACTGTGCTCAGTGCTGGGATCTGTAGTGTATACTGTGCTCAGTGCTGGGATTTGTAGTGTACACTGTGCTCATTGCTGGGATCTGTAGTGTATACTGTGCTCAGTGCTGGGATCTGTAGTGTATACTGTGCTCAGTGCTGTGATCTGTAGTGTATACTGTGCTCAGTGCTGGGATCTGTAGTGTATACTGTGCTCAGTGCTGGGATCTGTAGTGTATAGTGTGCTCAGTGCTGCTGGGATCTGTAGTGTATAGTGTGCTCAGTGCTGCTGGGATCTGTAGTGTATAGTGTGCTCAGTGCTGGGATCTGTAGTGTATATTGTGCTCAGTGCTGGGATCTGTAGTGTATACTGTGTTCAGTGCTGCAATCTCTAGTGTATACTGTGCTCGGTGCTGCTGGGATCTGTAGTGTATACTTTGCTCAGTGCTGGGATCTGTAGTGTATACTGTGCTCAGTGCTGGGATCTGTAGTGTATACTGTGCTCAGTGCTGCTGGGATCTGTAGTGTATACTGTGCTCGGTGCTGTGATCTGTAGTGTATACTGTGCTCGGTGCTGGGATCTGTAGTGTATACTGTGCTCAGTGCTGGGATCTGTAGTGTATACTGTGCTCAGTGCTGGGATCTGTAGTGTATACTGTGCTCAGTGCTGCTGGGATCTGTAGTGTATACTGTGCTCAGTGCTGGGATCTGTAGTGTATACTGTGCTCAGTGCTGGGATCTGTAGTGTATACTGTGCTCAGTGCTGGGATCTGTAGTGTATACTGTGCTCAGTGCTGCTGGGATCTGTAGTGTATACTGTGCTCAGTGCTGGGATCTGTAGTGTATACTGTGCTCAGTGCTGGGATCTGTAGTGTATACTGTGCTCGGTGCTGGGATCTGTAGTGTATACTGTGCTCAGTGCTGGGATCTGTAGTGTATACTGTGCTCAGTGCTGGGATCTGTAGTGTATACTGTGCTCAGTGCTGGGATCTGTAGTGTATACTGTGCTCAGTGCTGCTGGGATCTGTAGTGTATATTGTGCTCAGTGCTGGGATCTGTAGTGTATACTGTGCTTGGTGCTGGGATCTGTAGTGTATACTGTGCTCAGTGCTGCTGGGAACTGTAGTGTATACTGTGCTCAGTGCTGCTGGGATCTGTAGTGTATACTGTGCTCAGTGCTGGGATCTGTAGTGTATACTGTGCTCATTGCTGCTGGGATCTGTAGTGTATACTGTGCTCATTGCTGCTGGGATCTGTAGTGTATACTGTGCTCAGTGCTGGGATCTGTAGTGTATACTGTGCTCAGTGCTGCTGGGATCTGTAGTGTATACTTTGCTCAGTGCTGGGATCTGTAGTGTATACTGTGCTCAGTGCTGGGATCTGTAGTGTATACTGTGCTCAGTGCTGGGATCTGTAGTGTATACTGTGCTCGGTGCTGCTGGGATCTGTAGTGTATACTGTGCTCAGTGCTGGGATCTGTAGTGTATACTGTGCTCAGTGCTGGGATCTGTAGTGTATACTGTGCTCAGTGCTGCTGGGATCTGTAGTGTATACTGTGCTCAGTGCTGGGATCTGTAGTATATACTGTGCTCAGTGCTGGGATCTGTAGTGTATACTGTGCTCAGTGCTGGGATCTGTAGTGTATACTGTGCTCGGTGCTGCTGGGATCTGTAGTGTATACTGTGCTCGGTGCTGGGATCTGTATTGTATACTGTGCTCGGTGCTGGGATCTGTAGTGTATACTGTGCTCAGTGCTGGGATCTGTAGTGTATACTGTGCTCATTGCTGCTGGGATCTGTAGTGTATACTGTGCTCAGTGGTGTGATCTGTAGTGTATACTGTGCTCAGTGCTGGGATCTGTAGTGTATACTGTGCTCAGTGCTGCTGGGATCTGTAGTGTATACTGTGCTCAGTGCTGGGAACTGTAGTGTATACTGTGCTCAGTGCTGGGATCTGTAGTGTATACTGTGCTCGGTGCTGCTGGGATCTGTAGTGTATACTGTGCTCAGTGCTGGGATCTGTAGTGTATACTGTGCTCAGTGCTGGGATCTATAGTGTATACTGTGCTCAGTGCTGCTGTGATCTGTAGTGTATACTGTGCTCAGTGTTGGGATCTGTAGTATATACTGTGCTCAGTGCTGGGATCTGTAGTGTATACTGTGCTCAGTGCTGGGATCTGTAGTGTATACTGTGCCTGGTGCTGCTGGGATCTGTAGTGTATACTGTGCTCAGTGCTGGGATCTGTAGTGTATACTGTGCTCAGTGCTGGGATCTATAGTGTATACTGTGCTCAGTGCTGCTGTGATCTGTAGTGTATACTGTGCTCAGTGCTGGGATCTGTAATATATACTGTGCTCAGTGCTGGGATCTGTAGTGTATACTGTGCTCAGTGCTGGGATCTGTAGTGTATACTGTGCCTGGTGCTGCTGGGATCTGTAGTGTATACTGTGCTCGGTGCTGGGATCTGTATTGTATACTGTGCTCAGTGCTGGGATCTGTAGTGTATACTGTGCTCAGTGCTGGGATCTGTAGTGTATACTGTGCTCATTGCTGCTGGGATCTGTAGTGTATACTGTGCTCAGTGGTGTGATCTGTAGTGTATACTGTGCTCAGTGCTGGGATCTGTAGTGTATACTGTGCTCAGTGCTGCTGGGATCTGTAGTGTATACTGTGCTCAGTGCTGGGATCTGTAGTATATACTGTGCTCAGTGCTGGGATCTGTAGTGTATACTGTGCTCAGTGCTGGGATCTGTAGTGTATACTGTGCTCAGTGGTGTGATCTGTAGTGTATACTGTGCTCAGTGGTGTGATCTGTAGTGTATGCTGTGCTCAGTGCTGGGATCTGTAGTGTATACTGTGCTCAGTGCTGGGATCTGTAGTGTATACTGTGCTCAGTGCTGGGATCTGTAGTGTATACTGTGCTCGGTGCTGCTGGGATCTGTAGTGTATACTGTGCTCGGTGCTGGGATCTGTAGTGTATACTGTGCTCATTGCTGGGATCTGTAGTGTATACTGTGCTCAGTGCTGCTGGGATCTGTAGTGTATACTGTGCTCAGTGCTGCTGGGATCTGTAGTGTATACTGTGCTCAGTGCTGGGAACTGTAGTGTATACTGTGTTCGGTGCTGGGATCTGTAGTGTATACTGTGCTCGGTGCTGCTGGGATCTGTAGTGTATACTGTGCTCAGTGCTGGGATCTGTAGTGTATACTGTGCTCAGTGCTGGGATCTGTAGTGTATACTGTGCTCAGTGCTGCTGGGATCTGTAGTGTATACTGTGCTCAGTGCTGGGATCTGTAGTGTATACTGTGCTCGGTGCTGGGATCTGTAGTGTATACTGTGCTCAGTGCTGCTGGGATCTGTAGTGTATACTGTGCTCAGTGCTGGGATCTGTAGTGTATACTGTGCTTAGTGCTGGGATCTGTAGTATATACTGTGCTCAGTGCTGGGATCTGTAGTGTATACTGTGCTCAGTGCTGGGATCTGTAGTGTATACTGTGCTCAGTGCTGGGATCTGTAGTGTATACTGTGCTCAGTGCTGGGATCTGTAGTGTATACTGTGCTCAGTGCTGGGATCTGTAGTGTATACTGTGCTCAGTGCTGGGATCTGTAGTGTATACTGTGCTCAGTGCTGGGATCTGTAGTGTATACTGTGCTCAGTGCTGGGATCTGTAGTGTATACTGTGCTCAGTGCTGGGATCTGTAGTGTATACTGTGCTCAGTGCTGGGATCTGTAGTGTATACTGTGCTCAGTGCTGGGATCTGTAGTGTATACTGTGCTCAGTGCTGGGATCTGTAGTGTATACTGTGCTCAGTGCTGGGATCTGTAGTGTATACTGTGCTCAGTGCTGGGATCTGTAGTGTACACTGTGCTCATTGCTGGGATCTGTAGTGTATACTGTGCTCATTGCTGGGATCTGTAGTGTATACTGTGCTCAGTGCTGTGATCTGTAGTGTATACTGTGCTCAGTGCTGGGATCTGTAGTGTATACTGTGCTCAGTGCTGGGATCTGTAGTGTATAGTGTGCTCAGTGCTGCTGGGATCTGTAGTGTATAGTGTGCTCAGTGCTGCTGGGATCTGTAGTGTATAGTGTGCTCAGTGCTGGGATCTGTAGTGTATATTGTGCTCAGTGCTGGGATCTGTAGTGTATACTGTGTTCAGTGCTGCAATCTCTAGTGTATACTGTGCTCGGTGCTGCTGGGATCTGTAGTGTATACTTTGCTCAGTGCTGGGATCTGTAGTGTATACTGTGCTCAGTGCTGGGATCTGTAGTGTATACTGTGCTCAGTGCTGCTGGGATCTGTAGTGTATACTGTGCTCGGTGCTGTGATCTGTAGTGTATACTGTGCTCGGTGCTGGGATCTGTAGTGTATACTGTGCTCAGTGCTGGGATCTGTAGTGTATACTGTGCTCAGTGCTGGGATCTGTAGTGTATACTGTGCTCAGTGCTGCTGGGATCTGTAGTGTATACTGTGCTCAGTGCTGGGATCTGTAGTGTATACTGTGCTCAGTGCTGGGATCTGTAGTGTATACTGTGCTCAGTGCTGGGATCTGTAGTGTATACTGTGCTCAGTGCTGCTGGGATCTGTAGTGTATACTGTGCTCAGTGCTGGGATCTGTAGTGTATACTGTGCTCAGTGCTGGGATCTGTAGTGTATACTGTGCTCGGTGCTGGGATCTGTAGTGTATACTGTGCTCAGTGCTGGGATCTGTAGTGTATACTGTGCTCAGTGCTGGGATCTGTAGTGTATACTGTGCTCAGTGCTGGGATCTGTAGTGTATACTGTGCTCAGTGCTGCTGGGATCTGTAGTGTATATTGTGCTCAGTGCTGGGATCTGTAGTGTATACTGTGCTCGGTGCTGGGATCTGTAGTGTATACTGTGCTCAGTGCTGCTGGGAACTGTAGTGTATACTGTGCTCAGTGCTGCTGGGATCTGTAGTGTATACTGTGCTCAGTGCTGGGATCTGTAGTGTATACTGTGCTCATTGCTGCTGGGATCTGTAGTGTATACTGTGCTCATTGCTGCTGGGATCTGTAGTGTATACTGTGCTCAGTGCTGGGATCTGTAGTGTATACTGTGCTCAGTGCTGCTGGGATCTGTAGTGTATACTTTGCCCAGTGCTGGGATCTGTAGTGTATACTGTGCTCAGTGCTGGGATCTGTAGTGTATACTGTGCTCAGTGCTGGGATCTGTAGTGTATACTGTGCTCGGTGCTGCTGGGATCTTTAGTGTATACTGTGCTCAGTGCTGGGATCTGTAGTGTATACTGTGCTCAGTGCTGGGATCTGTAGTGTATACTGTGCTCAGTGCTGCTGAGATCTGTAGTGTATACTTTGCTCAGTGCTGGGAACTGTAGTATATACTGTGCTCAGTGCTGGGATCTGTAGTGTATACTGTGCTCAGTGCTGGGATCTGTAGTGTATACTGTGCTCGGTGCTGCTGGGATCTGTAGTGTATACTGTGCTCGGTGCTGGGATCTGTATTGTATACTGTGCTCGGTGCTGGGATCTGTAGTGTATACTGTGCTCAGTGCTGGGATCTGTAGTGTATACTGTGCTCATTGCTGCTGGGATCTGTAGTGTATACTGTGCTCAGTGGTGTGATCTGTAGGGTATACTGTGCTCAGTGCTGGGATCTGTAGTGTATACTGTGCTCAGTGCTGCTGGGATCTGTAGTGTATACTGTGCTCAGTGCTGGGAACTGTAGTGTATACTGTGCTCAGTGCTGGGATCTGTAGTGTATACTGTGCTCGGTGCTGCTGGGATCTGTAGTGTATACTGTGCTCAGTGCTGGGATCTGTAGTATATACTGTGCTCAGTGCTGGGATCTGTAGTGTATACTGTGCTCAGTGCTGGGATCTGTAGTGTATACTGTGCTCGGTGCTGCTGGGATCTGTAGTGTATACTGTGCTCGGTGCTGGGATCTGTATTGTATACTGTGCTCAGTGCTGGGATCTGTAGTGTATACTGTGCTCAGTGCTGGGATCTGTAGTGTATACTGTGCTCATTGCTGCTGGGATCTGTAGTGTATACTGTGCTCAGTGGTGTGATCTGTAGTGTATACTGTGCTCAGTGCTGGGATCTGTAGTGTATACTGTGCTCGGTGCTGCTGGGATCTGTAGTGTATACTGTGCTCGGTGCTGGGATCTGTAGTGTATACTGTGCTCAGTGCTGTGATCTGTAGTGTATACTGTGCTCAGTGCTGGGATCTGTAGTGTATACTGTGCTCAGTGCTGGGATCTGTAGTGTATACTGTGCTCATTGCTGGGATCTGTAGTGTATACTGTGCTCAGTGCTGGGATCTGTAGTGTATACTGTGCTCAGTGCTGTGATCTGTAGTGTATACTGTGCTCAGTGCTGGGATCTGTAGTGTATACTGTGCTCAGTGCTGGGATCTGTAGTGTATAGTGTGCTCAGTGCTGCTGGGATCTGTAGTGTATAGTGTGCTCAGTGCTGCTGGGATCTGTAGTGTATAGTGTGCTCAGTGCTGGGATCTGTAGTGTATATTGTGCTCAGTGCTGGGATCTGTAGTGTATACTGTGTTCAGTGCTGCAATCTCTAGTGTATACTGTGCTCGGTGCTGCTGGGATCTGTAGTGTATACTTTGCTCAGTGCTGGGATCTGTAGTGTATACTGTGCTCAGTGCTGGGATCTGTAGTGTATACTGTGCTCAGTGCTGCTGGGATCTGTAGTGTATACTGTGCTCGGTGCTGTGATCTGTAGTGTATACTGTGCTCGGTGCTGGGATCTGTAGTGTATACTGTGCTCAGTGCTGGGATCTGTAGTGTATACTTTGCTCAGTGCTGGGATCTGTAGTGTATACTGTGCTCAGTGCTGGGATCTGTAGTGTATACTGTGCTCAGTGCTGGGATCTGTAGTGTATACTGTGCTCAGTGCTGGGATCTGTAGTGTATACTGTGCTCAGTGCTGGGATCTGTAGTGTATACTGTGCTCAGTGCTGCTGGGATCTGTAGTGTATACTGTGCTCAGTGCTGGGATCTGTAGTGTATACTGTGCTCAGTGCTGGGATCTGTAGTGTATACTATGCTCGGTGCTGGGATCTGTAGTGTATACTGTGCTCAGTGCTGGGATCTGTAGTGTATACTGTGCTCAGTGCTTGGATCTGTAGTGTATACTGTGCTCAGTGCTGGGATCTGTAGTGTATACTGTGCTCAGTGCTGCTGGGATCTGTAGTGTATATTGTGCTCAGTGCTGGGATCTGTAGTGTATACTGTGCTCGGTGCTGGGATCTGTAGTGTATACTGTGCTCAGTGCTGCTGGGAACTGTAGTGTATACTGTGCTCAGTGCTGCTGGGATCTGTAGTGTATACTGTGCTCAGTGCTGGGATCTGTAGTGTATACTGTGCTCATTGCTGCTGGGATCTGTAGTGTATACTGTGCTCATTGCTGCTGGGATCTGTAGTGTATACTGTGCTCAGTGCTGGGATCTGTAGTGTATACTGTGCTCAGTGCTGCTGGGATCTGTAGTGTATACTTTGCTCAGTGCTGGGATCTGTAGTGTATACTGTGCTCAGTGCTGGGATCTGTAGTGTATACTGTGCTCAGTGCTGGGATCTGTAGTGTATACTGTGCTCGGTGCTGCTGGGATCTGTAGTGTATACTGTGCTCAGTGCTGGGATCTGTAGTGTATACTGTGCTCAGTGCTGGGATCTGTAGTGTATACTGTGCTCAGTGCTGCTGGGATCTGTAGTGTATACTGTGCTCAGTGCTGGGATCTGTAGTATATACTGTGCTCAGTGCTGGGATCTGTAGTGTATACTGTGCTCAGTGCTGGGATCTGTAGTGTATACTGTGCTCGGTGCTGCTGGGATCTGTAGTGTATACTGTGCTCGGTGCTGGGATCTGTATTGTATACTGTGCTCGGTGCTGGGATCTGTAGTGTATACTGTGCTCAGTGCTGGGATCTGTAGTGTATACTGTGCTCATTGCTGCTGGGATCTGTAGTGTATACTGTGCTCAGTGGTGTGATCTGTAGTGTATACTGTGCTCAGTGCTGGGATCTGTAGTGTATACTGTGCTCAGTGCTGCTGGGATCTGTAGTGTATACTGTGCTCAGTGCTGGGAACTGTAGTGTATACTGTGCTCAGTGCTGGGATCTGTAGTGTATACTGTGCTCGGTGCTGCTGGGATCTGAAGTGTATACTGTGCTCAGTGCTGGGATCTGTAGTGTATACTGTGCTCAGTGCTGGGATCTATAGTGTATACTGTGCTCAGTGCTGCTGTGATCTGTAGTGTATACTGTGCTCAGTGCTGGGATCTGTAGTATATACTGTGCTCAGTGCTGGGATCTGTAGTGTATACTGTGCTCAGTGCTGGGATCTGTAGTGTATACTGTGCCTGGTGCTGCTGGGATCTGTAGTGTATACTGTGCTCAGTGCTGGGATCTGTAGTGTATACTGTGCTCAGTGCTGGGATCTATAGTGTATACTGTGCTCAGTGCTGCTGTGATCTGTAGTGTATACTGTGCTCAGTGCTGGGATCTGTAGTATATACTGTGCTCAGTGCTGGGATCTGTAGTGTATACTGTGCTCAGTGCTGGGATCTGTAGTGTATACTGTGCCTGGTGCTGCTGGGATCTGTAGTGTATACTGTGCTCGGTGCTGGGATCTGTATTGTATACTGTGCTCAGTGCTGGGATCTGTAGTGTATACTGTGCTCAGTGCTGGGATCTGTAGTGTATACTGTGCTCATTGCTGCTGGGATCTGTAGTGTATACTGTGCTCAGTGGTGTGATCTGTAGTGTATACTGTGCTCAGTGCTGGGATCTGTAGTGTATACTGTGCTCAGTGCTGCTGGGATCTGTAGTGTATACTGTGCTCAGTGCTGGGATCTGTAGTATATACTGTGCTCAGTGCTGGGATCTGTAGTGTATACTGTGCTCAGTGCTGGGATCTGTAGTGTATACTGTGCTCAGTGGTGTGATCTGTAGTGTATACTGTGCTCAGTGGTGTGATCTGTAGTGTATACTGTGCTCAGTGCTGGGATCTGTAGTGTATACTGTGCTCAGTGCTGGGATCTGTAGTGTATACTGTGCTCAGTGCTGGGATCTGTAGTGTATACTGTGCTCGGTGCTGCTGGGATCTGTAGTGTATACTGTGCTCGGTGCTGGGATCTGTAGTGTATACTGTGCTCATTGCTGGGATCTGTAGTGTATACTGTGCTCAGTGCTGCTGGGATCTGTAGTGTATACTGTGCTCAGTGCTGCTGGGATCTGTAGTGTATACTGTGCTCAGTGCTGGGAACTGTAGTGTATACTGTGTTCGGTGCTGGGATCTGTAGTGTATACTGTGCTCGGTGCTGCTGGGATCTGTAGTGTATACTGTGCTCAGTGCTGGGATCTGTAGTGTATACTGTGCTCAGTGCTGGGATCTGTAGTGTATACTGTGCTCAGTGCTGCTGGGATCTGTAGTGTATACTGTGCTCAGTGCTGGGATCTGTAGTGTATACTGTGCTCGGTGCTGGGATCTGTAGTGTATACTGTGCTCAGTGCTGCTGGGATCTGTAGTGTATACTGTGCTCAGTGCTGGGATCTGTAGTGTATACTGTGCTCAGTGCTGGGATCTGTAGTATATACTGTGCTCAGTGCTGGGATCTGTAGTGTATACTGTGCTCAGTGCTGGGATCTGTAGTGTATACTGTGCTCAGTGCTGGGATCTGTAGTGTATACTGTGCTCAGTGCTGGGATCTGTAGTGTATACTGTGCTCAGTGCTGGGATCTGTAGTGTATACTGTGCTCAGTGCTGGGATCTGTAGTGTATACTGTGCTCAGTGCTGGGATCTGTAGTGTATACTGTGCTCAGTGCTGGGATCTGTAGTGTATACTGTGCTCAGTGCTGGGATCTGTAGTGTATACTGTGCTCAGTGCTGGGATCTGTAGTGTATACTGTGCTCAGTGCTGGGATCTGTAGTGTATACTGTGCTCAGTGCTGGGATCTGTAGTGTATACTGTGCTCAGTGCTGGGATCTGTAGTGTATACTGTGCTCAGTGCTGGGATCTGTAGTGTACACTGTGCTCATTGCTGGGATCTGTAGTGTATACTGTGCTCATTGCTGGGATCTGTAGTGTATACTGTGCTCAGTGCTGTGATCTGTAGTGTATACTGTGCTCAGTGCTGGGATCTGTAGTGTATACTGTGCTCAGTGCTGGGATCTGTAGTGTATAGTGTGCTCAGTGCTGCTGGGATCTGTAGTGTATAGTGTGCTCAGTGCTGCTGGGATCTGTATTGTATAGTGTGCTCAGTGCTGGGATCTGTAGTGTATATTGTGCTCAGTGCTGGGATCTGTAGTGTATACTGTGTTCAGTGCTGCAATCTCTAGTGTATACTGTGCTCGGTGCTGCTGGGATCTGTAGTGTATACTTTGCTCAGTGCTGGGATCTGTAGTGTATACTGTGCTCAGTGCTGGGATCTGTAGTGTATACTGTGCTCAGTGCTGCTGGGATCTGTAGTGTATACTGTGCTCGGTGCTGTGATCTGTAGTGTATACTGTGCTCGGTGCTGGGATCTGTAGTGTATACTGTGCTCAGTGCTGGGATCTGTAGTGTATACTGTGCTCAGTGCTGGGATCTGTAGTGTATACTGTGCTCAGTGCTGCTGGGATCTGTAGTGTATACTGTGCTCAGTGCTGGGATCTGTAGTGTATACTGTGCTCAGTGCTGGGATCTGTAGTGTATACTGTGCTCAGTGCTGGGATCTGTAGTGTATACTGTGCTCAGTGCTGCTGGGATCTGTAGTGTATACTGTGCTCAGTGCTGGGATCTGTAGTGTATACTGTGCTCAGTGCTGGGATCTGTAGTGTATACTGTGCTCGGTGCTGGGATCTGTAGTGTATACTGTGCTCAGTGCTGGGATCTGTAGTGTATACTGTGCTCAGTGCTGGGATCTGTAGTGTATACTGTGCTCAGTGCTGGGATCTGTAGTGTATACTGTGCTCAGTGCTGCTGGGATCTGTAGTGTATATTGTGCTCAGTGCTGGGATCTGTAGTGTATACTGTGCTCGGTGCTGGGATCTGTAGTGTATACTGTGCTCAGTGCTGCTGGGAACTGTAGTGTATACTGTGCTCAGTGCTGCTGGGATCTGTAGTGTATACTGTGCTCAGTGCTGGGATCTGTAGTGTATACTGTGCTCATTGCTGCTGGGATCTGTAGTGTATACTGTGCTCATTGCTGCTGGGATCTGTAGTGTATACTGTGCTCAGTGCTGGGATCTGTAGTGTATACTGTGCTCAGTGCTGCTGGGATCTGTAGTGTATACTTTGCCCAGTGCTGGGATCTGTAGTGTATACTATGCTCAGTGCTGGGATCTGTAGTGTATACTGTGCTCAGTGCTGGGATCTGTAGTGTATACTGTGCTCGGTGCTGCTGGGATCTGTAGTGTATACTGTGCTCAGTGCTGGGATCTGTAGTGTATACTGTGCTCAGTGCTGGGATCTGTAGTGTATACTGTGCTCAGTGCTGCTGGGATCTGTAGTGTATACTGTGCTCAGTGCTGGGATCTGTAGTATATACTGTGCTCAGTGCTGGGATCTGTAGTGTATACTGTGCTCAGTGCTGGGATCTGTAGTGTATACTGTGCTCGGTGCTGCTGGGATCTGTAGTGTATACTGTGCTCGGTGCTGGGATCTGTAGTGTATACTGTGCTCGGTGCTGGGATCTGTAGTGTATACTGTGCTCAGTGCTGGGATCTGTAGTGTATACTGTGCTCATTGCTGCTGGGATCTGTAGTGTATACTGTGCTCAGTGGTGTGATCTGTAGGGTATACTGTGCTCAGTGCTGGGATCTGTAGTGTATACTGTGCTCAGTGCTGCTGGGATCTGTAGTGTATACTGAGCTCAGTGCTGGGAACTGTAGTGTATACTGTGCTCAGTGCTGGGATCTGTAGTGTATACTGTGCTCGGTGCTGCTGGGATCTGTAGTGTATACTGTGCTCAGTGCTGGGATCTGTAGTATATACTGTGCTCAGTGCTGGGATCTGTAGTGTATACTGTGCTCAGTGCTGGGATCTGTAGTGTATACTGTGCTCGGTGCTGCTGGGATCTGTAGTGTATACTGTGCTTGGTGCTGGGATCTGTATTGTATACTGTGCTCAGTGCTGGGATCTGTAGTGTATACTGTGCTCAGTGCTGGGATCTGTAGTGTATACTGTGCTCATTGCTGCTGGGATCTGTAGTGTATACTGTGCTCAGTGGTGTGATCTGTAGTGTATACTGTGCTCAGTGCTGGGATCTGTAGTGTATACTGTGCTCAGTGCTGCTGGGATCTGTAGTGTATACTGTGCTCAGTGCTGGGATCTGTAGTATATACTGTGCTCAGTGCTGGGATCTGTAGTGTATACTGTGCTCAGTGCTGGGATCTGTAGTGTATACTGTGCTCAGTGGTGTGATCTGTAGTGTATACTGTGCTCAGTGGTGTGATCTGTAGTGTATACTGTGCTCAGTGCTGGGATCTGTAGTGTATACTGTGCTCAGTGCTGGGATCTGTAGTGTATACTGTGCTCAGTGCTGGGATCTGTAGTGTATACTGTGCTCGGTGCTGCTGGGATCTGTAGTGTATACTGTGCTCGGTGCTGGGATCTGTAGTGTATACTGTGCTCATTGCTGGGATCTGTAGTGTATACTGTGCTCAGTGCTGCTGGGATCTGTAGTGTATACTGTGCTCAGTGCTGCTGGGATCTGTAGTGTATACTGTGCTCAGTGCTGGGATCTGTAGTATATACTGTGCTCAGTGCTGGGATCTGTAGTGTATACTGTGCTCAGTGCTGGGATCTGTAGTGTATACTGTGCTCAGTGGTGTGATCTGTAGTGTATACTGTGCTCAGTGCTGGGAACTGTAGTGTATACTGTGTTCGGTGCTGGGATCTGTAGTGTATACTGTGCTCGGTGCTGCTGGGATCTGTAGTGTATACTGTGCTCAGTGCTGGGATCTGTAGTGTATACTGTGCTCAGTGCTGGGATCTGTAGTGTATACTGTGCTCAGTGCTGCTGGGATCTGTAGTGTATACTGTGCTCAGTGCTGGGATCTGTAGTGTATACTGTGCTCGGTGCTGGGATCTGTAGTGTATACTGTGCTCAGTGCTGCTGGGATCTGTAGTGTATACTGTGCTCAGTGCTGGGATCTGTAGTGTATACTGTGCTCAGTGCTGGGATCTGTAGTGTATACTGTGCTCAGTGCTGGGATCTGTAGTGTATACTGTGCTCAGTGCTGGGATCTGTAGTGTATACTGTGCTCAGTGCTGGGATCTGTAGTGTATACTGTGCTCAGTGCTGGGATCTGTAGTGTATACTGTGCTCAGTGCTGGGATCTGTAGTGTATACTGTGCTCAGTGCTGGGATCTGTAGTGTATACTGTGCTCAGTGCTGGGATCTGTAGTGTATACTGTGCTCAGTGCTGGGATCTGTAGTGTATACTGTGCTCAGTGCTGGGATCTGTAGTGTATACTGTGCTCAGTGCTGGGATCTGTAGTGTATACTGTGCTCAGTGCTGGGATCTGTAGTGTATACTGTGCTCAGTGCTGGGATCTGTAGTGTATACTGTGCTCAGTGCTGGGATCTGTAGTGTATACTGTGCTCAGTGCTGGGATCTGTAGTGTACACTGTGCTCATTTCTGGGATCTGTAGTGTATACTGTGCTCAGTGCTGGGATCTGTAGTGTATAGTGTGCTCAGTGCTGCTGGGATCTGTAGTGTATAGTGTGCTCAGTGCTGCTGGGATCTGTAGTGTATAGTGTGCTCAGTGCTGGGATCTGTAGTGTATATTGTGCTCAGTGCTGGGATCTGTAGTGTATACTGTGTTCAGTGCTGCAATCTCTAGTGTATACTGTGCTCGGTGCTGCTGGGATCTGTAGTGTATACTTTGCTCAGTGCTGGGATCTGTAGTGTATACTGTGCTCAGTGCTGGGATCTGTAGTGTATACTGTGCTCAGTGCTGCTGGGATCTGTAGTGTATACTGTGCTCGGTGCTGTGATCTGTAGTGTATACTGTGCTCGGTGCTGGGATCTGTAGTGTATACTGTGCTCAGTGCTGGGATCTGTAGTGTATACTGTGCTCAGTGCTGGGATCTGTAGTGTATACTGTGCTCAGTGCTGCTGGGATCTGTAGTGTATACTGTGCTCAGTGCTGGGATCTGTAGTGTATACTGTGCTCAGTGCTGGGATCTGTATTGTATACTGTGCTCAGTGCTGGGATCTGTAGTGTATACTGTGCTCAGTGCTGCTGGGATCTGTAGTGTATACTGTGCTCATTGCTGCTGGGATCTGTAGTGTATACTGTGCTCAGTGGTGTGATCTGTAGTGTATACTGTGCTCAGTGCTGGGATCTGTAGTGTATACTGTGCTCAGTGCTGCTGGGATCTGTAGTGTATACTGTGCTCAGTGCTGGGATCTGTAGTGTATACTGTGCTCAGTGCTGGGATCTGTAGTGTATACTGTGCTCAGTGCTGGGATCTGTAGTGTATACTGTGCTCAGTGGTGTGATCTGTAGTGTATACTGTGCTCAGTGGTGTGATCTGTAGTGTATACTGTGCTCAGTGCTGGGATCTGTAGTGTATACTGTGCACGGTGCTGGGATCTGTAGTGTATACTGTGCTCATTGCTGGGATCTGTAGTGTATACTGTGCTCAGTGCTGCTGGGATCTGTAATGTATACTGTGCTCAGTGCTGCTGGGATCTGTAGTGTATACTGTGCTCAGTGCTGGGAACTGTAGTGTATACTGTGTTCGGTGCTGGGATCTGTAGTGTATACTGTGCTCGGTGCTGCTGGGATCTGTAGTGTATACTGTGCTCAGTGCTGGGATCTGTAGTGTATACTGTGCTCAGTTCTGGGATCTGTAGTGTATACTGTGCTCAGTGCTGCTGGGATCTGTAGTGTATACTGTGCTCAGTGCTGGGATCTGTAGTGTATACTGTGCTCGGTGCTGGGATCTGTAGTGTATACTGTGCTCAGTGCTGCTGGGATCTGTAGTGTATACTGTGCTCAGTGCTGGGATCTGTAGTGTATACTGTGCTCAGTGCTGGGATCTGTAGTATATACTGTGCTCAGTGCTGGGATCTGTAGTGTATACTGTGCTCAGTGCTGGGATCTGTAGTGTATACTGTGCTCAGTGCTGCTGGGATCTGTAGTGTATACTGTGCTCAGTGCTGGGATCTGTAGTGTATACTGTGCTCAGTGCTGGGATCTGTAGTGTATACTGTGCTCAGTGCTGGGATCTGTAGTGTATACTGTGCTCAGTGCTGGGATCTGTAGTGTATACTGTGCTCAGTGCTGGGATCTGTAGTGTATACTGTGCTCAGTGCTGGGATCTGTAGTGTATACTGTGCTCAGTGCTGCTGGGATCTGTAGTGTATACTGTGCTCAGTGCTGGGATCTGTAGTGTATACTGTGCTCAGTGCTGGGATCTGTAGTGTATACTGTGATCAGTGCTGGGATCTGTAGTGTATACTGTGCTCAGTGCTGGGATCTGTAGTGTATACTGTGCTCAGTGCTGGGATCTGTAGTGTATACTGTGCTCAGTGCTGGGATCTGAAGTGTACACTGTGCTCATTGCTGGGATCTGTAGTGTATACTGTGCTCAGTGCTGGGATCTGTAGTGTATACTGTGCTCAGTGCTGTGATCTGTAGTGTATACTGTGCTCAGTGCTGGGATCTGTAGTGTATACTGTGCTCAGTGCTGGGATCTGTAGTGTATAGTGTGCTCAGTGCTGCTGGGATCTGTAGTGTATAGTGTGCTCAGTGCTGCTGGGATCTGTAGTGTATAGTGTGCTCAGTGCTGGGATCTGTAGTGTATATTGTGCTCAGTGCTGGGATCTGTAGTGTATACTGTGTTCAGTGCTGCAATCTCTAGTGTATACTGTGCTCGGTGCTGCTGGGATCTGTAGTGTATACTTTGCTCAGTGCTGGGATCTGTAGTGTATACTGTGCTCAGTGCTTGGATCTGTAGTGTATACTGTGCTCGGTGCTGGGATCTGTAGTGTATACTGTGCTCAGTGCTGGGATCTGTAGTGTATACTGTGCTCAGTGCTGGGATCTGTAGTGTATACTGTGCTCGGTGCTGGGATCTGTAGTGTATACTGTGCTTAGTGCTGCTGGGATCTGTAGTGTATACTGTGCTCAGTGCTGGGATCTGTAGTGTATACTGTGCTCAGTGCTGGGATCTGTAGTGTATACTGTGCTCAGTGCTGGGATCTGTAGTGTATACTGTGCTCAGTGCTGGGATATGTAGTGTATACTGTGCTCAGTGCTGGGATCTGTAGTGTATACTGTGCTCAGTGCTGGGATCTGTAGTGTATACTGTGCTCATTGCTGGGATCTGTAGTGTATACTTTGCTCAGTGCTGGGATCTGTAGTGTATACTGTGCTCAGTGCTGGGATGTGTAGTGTATACTGTGCTCAGTGCTGGGATCTGTAGTGTATACTGTGCTCAGTGCTGGGATCTGTAGTGTATACTGTGCTCAGTGCTGCTGGGATCTGTAGTGTATACTGTGGTCAGTGCTGCTGGGATCTGTAGTGTATACTGTGCTCAGTGCTGGGATCTGTAGTGTATACTGTGCTCGGTGCTGGGATCTGTAGTGTATACTGTGCTCAGTGCTGGGATCTGTAGTGTATACTGTGCTCAGTGCTGGGATCTGTAGTGTATACTGTGCTCAGTGCTGGGATCTGTAGTGTATACTGTGCTCAGTGCTGCTGGGATCTGTAGTGTATATTGTGCTCAGTGCTGGGATCTGTAGTGTATACTGTGCTCGGTGCTGGGATCTGTAGTGTATACTGTGCTCAGTGCTGCTGGGATCTGTAGTGTATACTGTGCTCAGTGCTGGGATCTGTAGTGTATACTGTGCTCAGTGCTGGGATCTGTAGTGTATACTGTGCTCATTGCTGCTGGGATCTGTAGTGTATACTGTGCTCATTGCTGCTGGGATCTGTAGTGTATACTGTGCTCAGTGCTGGGATCTGTAGTGTATACTGTGCTCAGTGCTGCTGGGATCTGTAGTGTATAATTTGCTCAGTGCTGGGATCTGTAGTGTATACTGTGCTCAGTGCTGGGATCTGTAGTGTATACTGTGCTCAGTGCTGGGATCTGTAGTGTATACTGTGCTCGGTGCTGCTGGGATCTGTAGTGTATACTGTGCTCAGTGCTGGGATCTGTAGTGTATACTGTGCTCAGTGCTGGGATCTGTAGTGTATACTGTGCTCAGTGCTGCTGGGATCTGTAGTGTATACTGTGCTCAGTGCTGGAATCTGTAGTATATACTGTGCTCAGTGCTGGGATCTGTAGTGTATACTGTGCTCAGTGCTGGGATCTGTAGTGTATACTGTGCTCGGTGCTGCTGGGATCTGTAGTGTATACTGTGCTCGGTGCTGGGATCTGTATTGTATACTGTGCTCGGTGCTGGGATCTGTAGTGTATACTGTGCTCAGTGCTGGGATCTGTAGTGTATACTGTGCTCATTGCTGCTGGGATCTGTAGTGTATACTGTGCTCAGTGGTGTGATCTGTAGTGTATACTGTGCTCAGTGCTGGGATCTGTAGTGTATACTGTGCTCAGTGCTGGGATCTGTAGTGTATACTGTGCTCAGTGCTGGGAACTGTAGTGTATACTGTGCTCAGTGCTGGGATCTGTAGTGTATACTGTGCTCGGTGCTGCTGGGATCTGTAGTGTATACTGTGCTCAGTGCTGGGATCTGTAGTGTATACTGTGCTCAGTGCTGGGATCTGTAGTGTATACTGTGCTCAGTGCTGCTGTGATCTGTAGTGTATACTGTGCTCAGTGCTGGGATCTGTAGTATATACTGTGCTCAGTGCTGGGATCTGTAGTGTATACTGTGCTCAGTGCTGGGATCTGTAGTGTATACTGTGCTCGGTGCTGCTGGGATCTGTAGTGTATACTGTGCTCGGTGCTGGGATCTGTATTGTATACTGTGCTCAGTGCTGGGATCTGTAGTGTATACTGTGCTCAGTGCTGGGATCTGTAGTGTATACTGTGCTCATTGCTGCTGGGATCTGTAGTGTATACTGTGCTCAGTGGTGTGATCTGTAGTGTATACTGTGCTCAGTGCTGGGATCTGTAGTGTATACTGTGCTCAGTGCTGCTGGGATCTGTAGTGTATACTGTGCTCAGTGCTGGGAACTGTAGTGTATACTGTGCTCAGTGCTGGGATCTGTAGTATATACTGTGCTCAGTGCTGGGATCTGTAGTGTATACTGTGCTCAGTGCTGGGATCTGTAGTGTATACTGTGCTCAGTGGTGTGATCTGTAGTGTATACTGTGCTCAGTGGTGTGATCTGTAGTGTATACTGTGCTCAGTGCTGGGATCTGTAGTGTATACTGTGCTCAGTGCTGGGATCTGTAGTGTATACTGTGCTCAGTGCTGGGATCTGTAGTGTATACTGTGCTCGGTGCTGCTGGGATCTGTAGTGTATACTGTGCTCGGTGCTGGGATCTGTAGTGTATACTGTGCTCATTGCTGGGATCTGTAGTGTATACTGTGCTCAGTGCTGCTGGGATCTGTAGTGTATACTGTGCTCAGTGCTGCTGGGATCTGTAGTGTATACTGTGCTCAGTGCTGGGAACTGTAGTGTATACTGTGTTCGGTGCTGGGATCTGTAGTGTATACTGTGCTCGGTGCTGCTGGGATCTGTAGTGTATACTGTGCTCAGTGCTGGGATCTGTAGTGTATACTGTGCTCAGTGCTGGGATCTGTAGTGTATACTGTGCTCAGTGCTGCTGGGATCTGTAATGTAAACTGTGCTCAGTGCTGGGATCTGTAGTGTATACTGTGCTCGGTGCTGGGATCTGTAGTGTATACTGTGCTCAGTGCTGCTGGGATCTGTAGTGTATACTGTGCTCAGTGCTGGGATCTGTAGTGTATACTGTGCTCAGTGCTGGGATCTGTAGTATATACTGTGCTCAGTGCTGGGATCTGTAGTGTATACTGTGCTCAGTGCTGGGATCTGTAGTGTATACTGTGCTCAGTGCTGGGATCTGTAGTGTATACTGTGCTCAGTGCTGGGATCTGTAGTGTATACTGTGCTCAGTGCTGGGATCTGTAGTGTATACTGTGCTCAGTGCTGGGATCTGTAGTGTATACTGTGCTCAGTGCTGGGATCTGTAGTGTATACTGTGCTCAGTGCTGGGATCTGTAGTGTATACTGTGCTCAGTGCTGGGATCTGTAGTGTATACTGTGCTCAGTGCTGGGATCTGTAGTGTATACTGTGCTCAGTGCTGGGATCTGTAGTGTATACTGTGCTCAGTGCTGGGATCTGTAGTGTATACTGTGCTCAGTGCTGGGATCTGTAGTGTATACTGTGCTCAGTGCTGGGATCTGTAGTGTATACTGTGCTCAGTGCTGGGATCTGTAGTGTACACTGTGCTCATTGCTGGGATCTGTAGTGTATACTGTGCTCAGTGCTGGGATCTGTAGTGTATACTGTGCTCAGTGCTGTGATCTGTAGTGTATACTGTGCTCAGTGCTGGGATCTGTAGTGTATACTGTGCTCAGTGCTGGGATCTGTAGTGTATAGTGTGCTCAGTGCTGCTGGGATCTGTAGTGTATAGTGTGCTCAGTGCTGCTGGGATCTGTAGTGTATAGTGTGCTCAGTGCTGGGATCTGTAGTGTATATTGTGCTCAGTGCTGGGATCTGTAGTGTATACTGTGTTCAGTGCTGCAATCTCTAGTGTATACTGTGCTCGGTGCTGCTGGGATCTGTAGTGTATACTGTGCTCAGTGCTTCTGGGATCTGTAGTGTACACTGTGCTCAGTGCTGTGATCTGGAGTGTATACTGTGCTCAGTGCTGGAATCTGTAGTGTATACTGTGCTCAGTGCTGGGATCTGTAGTGTATACTGTGCTCAGTGCTGGGATCTGTAGTGTATACTGTGCTCAGTGCTGGGATCTGTAGTGTATACTGTGCTCAGTGCTTCTGGGATCTGTAGTGTATACTGTGCTCAGTGCTGGGATCTGTAGTGTATACTGTGCTCAGTGCTGGGATCTGTAGTGTATACTGTGCTCAGTGCTGGGATCTGTAGTGTATACTGTGCTCAGTGCTTCTGGGATCTGTAGTGTATACTGTGCTCAGTGCTGGGATCTGTAGTGTATACTGTGCTCAGTGCTGGGATCTGTATTGTATACTGTGCTCAGTGCTGGGATCTGTAGTGCATACTGTGCTCAGTGCTGGGATCTGTAGTGCATACTGTGCTCGGTGCTGGGATCTGTAGTGTATACTGTGCTCAGTGCTGGGATCTGTAGTGTATACTTTGTTCAGTGCTGGGATCTGTAGTGTATACTGTGCTCAGTGCTGGGATCTGTAGTGTATACTGTGCTCAGTGCTGGGATCTGTAGTGTATACTGTGCTCAGTGCTGGGATCTGTAGTGTATACTGTGCTCAGTGCTGGGATCTGTAGTGTTTACTGTGCTCAGTGCTGGGATCTGTAGTGTATACTGTGCTCAGTGCTGGGATCTGTAGTGTATACTGTGCTCAGTGCTGGGATCTGTAGTGTTTACTGTGCTCAGTGCTGGAATCTGTAGTGTATACTGTGCTCAGTGCTGGGATCTGTAGTGTTTACTGTGCTCAGTGCTGGGATCTGTAGTGTATACTGTGCTCAGTGCTGGGATCTGTAGTGTATAATGTGCTCAGTGCTGGGATCTGTAGTGTATACTGTGCTAAGTGCTGGGATCTGTAGTGTATACTGTGCTCAGTGCTGGGATCTGTAGTGTATACTGTGCTCAGTGCTGGGATCTGTAGTGTATACTGTGCTCAGTGCTGGGATCTGTAGTGTATACTGTGCTCAGTGCTGGGATCTGTAGTGTATACTGTGCTCAGTGCTGGGATCTGTAGTGTATACTGTGCTCAGTGCTGGGATCTGTAGTGTATACTGTGCTCAGTGCTGGGATCTGTAGTGTATACTGTGCTCAGTGCTGTGATCTGCAGTGTATACTGTGCTCAGTGCTGGGATCTGTAGTGTATACTGTGCTCGGTGCTGGGATCTGTAGTGTATACTGTGCTCAGTGCTGCAATCTGTAGTGTATACTGTGCTCGGTGCTGCTGGGATCTGTAGTGTATACTGTGCTCAGTGCTGCAATCTGTAGTGTATACTGTGTTCAGTGCTGCAATCTGTAGTGTATGCTGTGCTCGGTGCTGCTGGGATCTGTAGTGTATAGTGTGCTCAGTGCTGGGATCTGTAGTGTATATTGTGCTCAGTGCTGGGATCTGTAGTGTATACTGTGTTCAGTGCTTCAATCTGTAGTGTATACTGTGCTCGGTGCTGCTGTGATCTGTAGTGTATACTGTGCTCAGTGCTGGGATCTGTAGTGTATACTGTGCTCAGCGCTGGGATCTGTAGTGTATACTGTGCTCAGTGTGGGATCTGTAGTGTATACTGTTCTCAGTGCTGGGATCTGTAGTGTATACTGTGCTCAGTGCTGGGATCTATAGTGTATACTGTGCTCAGTGCTGGGATCTGTAGTGTAAACTGTGCTCAGTGCTGGGATCTGTAGTGTATACTGTGTTTAGTGCTGCAATCTGTAGTGTATACTGTGCTCGGTGCTGCTGGGATCTGTAGTGTATACTGTGCTCAGTGCTGGGATCTGTAGTGTATACTGTGCTCAGTGCTGGGATCTGTAGTGTATACTGTGCTCAGTGCTGGGATCTGTAGTGTATACTGTGCTCAGTGCTGGGATCTGTAGTGTATACTGTGCTCAGTGCTGGGTTCTGTAGTGCATACTGTGCTCAGTGCTGGGATCTGTAGTGCAAACTGTGCTCAGTGCTGGGATCTGTAGTGTATACTGTGCTCAGTGCTGGGATCTGTAGTGTATACTGTGCTCAGTGCTGCTGGGATCTGTAGTGTATACTGTGCTCAGTGCTGGGATCTGTAGTGTATACTGTGCTCGGTGCTGGGATCTGTAGTGTATACTGTGCTCAGTGCTGGGATCTATAGTGTATACTGTGCTCAGTGCTGGGATCTGTAGTGTATACTGTGTTTAGTGCTGCAATCTGTAGTGTATACTGTGCTCGGTGCTGCTGGGATCTGTAGTGTATACTGTGCTCAGTGCTGGGATCTGTAGTGTATACTGTGCTCAGTGCTGGGATCTGTAGTGTATACTGTGCTCAGTGCTGGGATCTATAGTGTATACTGTGCTCAGTGCTGGGATCTGTAGTGTATACTGTGCTCAGTGCTGGGATCTGTAGTGTATACTGTGTTTAGTGCTGCAATCTGTAGTGTATACTGTGCTCGGTGCTGCTGGGATCTGTAGTGTATACTGTGCTCAGTGCTGGGATCTGTAGTGTATACTGTGCTCAGTGCTGGGATCTGTAGTGTATACTGTGCTCAGTGCTGGGATCTGTAGTGTATACTGTGCTCAGTGCTGGGATCTGTAGTGTATACTGTGCTCAGTGCTGGGTTCTGTAGTGCATACTGTGCTCAGTGCTGGGATCTGTAGTGCAAACTGTGCTCAGTGCTGGGATCTGTAGTGTATATTGTGCTCAGTGCTGGGATCTGTAGTGTATACTGTGCTCAGTGCTGGGATCTGTAGTGTATACTGTGCTCAGTGCTGGGATCTGTAGTGTATACTGTGCTCAGTGCTGGGATCTGTAATGTATACTGTGCTCAGTGCTGCTGGGATCTGTAGTGTATACAGTGCTCAGTGCTGGGATCTGTAGTGTATACTGTGCTCAGTGCTGGGATCTGTAGTGTATACTGTGCTCAGTGCTGCTTGGATCTGTAGTGTATACTGTGCTCAGTGCTGGGATCTGTAGTGTATACTGTGCTCGGTGCTGGGATCTGTAGTGTATACTGTGCTCAGTGCTGGGATCTGTAGTACATACTGTGCTCAGTGCTGGGATCTGTAGTGTATACTGTGCTCAGTGCTGGGATCTGTAGTGTATACTGTGCTCAGTGCTGGGATCTGTAGTGTATACTGTGCTCAGTGCTGGGATCTGTAGTGTATACTGTGCTCGGTGCTGCTGGGATCTGTAGTGTATACTGTGCTCAGTGCTGGGATCTGTAGTGTATCCTGTGCTCAGTGCTGCTGGGATCTGTAGTGTATACTGTGCTCAGTGCTGGGATCTGTAGTGTATACTGTGCTCAGTGCTGGGATCTGTAGTGTATACTGTGCCTCGTGCTGCTGTGATCTATAGTGTATACTGTGCTCAGTGCTGGGATCTGGAGTGTATACTGTGCTCAGTGCTGGGATCTGTAGTGTATACTTTGCTCAGTGCTGGGATCTGTAGTGTATACTGTGCTCAGTGCTGGGATCTGTAGTGTATACTGTGCTCAGTGCTGGGATCTGTAGTGTATACTGTGCTCAGTGCTGGGATCTGAAGTGTATACTGTGCTCAGTGCTGCTGGGATCTGTAGTGTATACTGTGCTCAGTGCTGGGATCTGTAGTTTATACTGTGCTCAGTGCTGGGATCTGTAGTACATACTGTGCTCAGTGCTGGGATCTGTAGTGTATACTGTGCTCAGTGCTGGGATCTGTAGTGTATACTGTGCTCAGTGCCGGGATCTGTAGTGTATACTGTGCTCAGTGCTGGGATCTGTAGTGTATACTGTGCTCAGTGCTGGGATCTGTAGTGTATACTGTGCTCAGTGCTGGGATCTGTAGTGTATACTGTGCTCAGTGCTGGGATCTGTAGTGTATACTGTGCTCAGTGCTGGGATCTGTAGTGTATACTGTGCTCAGTGCTGGGATCTGTAGTGTATACTGTGCTCAGTGCTGTGATCTGCAGTGTATACTGTGCTCAGTGCTGGGATCTGTAGTGTATACTGTGCTCAGTGCTGGGATCTGTAGTGTATACTGTGCTCAGTGCTGGGATCTGTATTGTATACTGTGCTCAGTGCTGTGATCTGTAGTGTATACTGTGCTCAGTACTGGGATCTGTAGTGTATACTGTGCTCAGTGCTGGGATCTGTGGTGTATAATGTGCTCAGTGCTGGGATCTGTAGTGTATACTGTGCTCAGTGCTGGGATCTGTAGTGTATACTGTGCTCAGTGCTTGGATCTGTAGTGTATACTTTGCTCAGTGCTGGGATCTGTAGTGTATACTGTGCTCAGTGCTGGGATCTGTAGTGTATACTGTGCTCAGTGCTGGGATCTGTAGTGTATACTGTGCTCAGTGCTGGGATCTGTAGTGTATACTGTGCTCAGTGCTGGGATCTGTAGTGTATACTGTGCTCAGTGCTGGGATCTGTAGTGTATACTGTGCTCAGTGCTGGGATCTGTAGTGTATACTGTGCTCAGTGCTGGGATCTGTAGTGTATACTGTGCTCGGTGCTGGGATCTGTAGTGTATACTGTGCTTGGTGCTGTGATCTGTAGTGTATACTGTGCTCAGTGCTGGGATCTGTAGTGTATACTGTGCTCAGTGCTGCTGGGATCTGTAGTGTATACTATGCTCAGTGCTGGGATCTGTAGTGTATACTGTGCTCAGTGCTGCTGGGATCTGTAGTGTATACTGTGCTCAGTGCTGGGATCTGTAGTGTATACTGTGCTCAGTGCTGGGATCTGTAGTGTATACTGT
The DNA here is from genome assembly GCF_029499605.1 of Hyla sarda. Lineage (NCBI taxonomy): Eukaryota > Metazoa > Chordata > Amphibia > Anura > Hylidae > Hyla > Hyla sarda. The sequence goes on from NW_026610539.1 coordinate 190,266, forward strand.
GCTCAGTGCTGGGATCTGTAGTGTATACTGTGCTCAGTGCTGGGATCTGTAGTGTATACTGTGCTCAGTGCTGGGATCTGTAGTGTATACCGTGCTCAGTGCTGGGATCTGTAGTGTATACCTTGCTCAGTGCTGGGATCTGTAGTGTATACTGTGCTCGGTGCTGCTGTGATCTGTAGTGTATACTGTGCTCAGTGCTGGGATCTGTAGTGTATACTGTGCTCAGTGCTGGGATCTGTAGTGTATAATGTGCTCAGTGCTGGGATCTGTAGTGTATACTGTGCTCAGTGCTTCTGGGATCTGTAGTGTATACTGTGCTCAGTGCTGGGATCTGTAGTGTATACTGTGCTCAATGCTGGGATCTGTAGTGTATACTGTGCTCAGTGGTGTGATCTGTAGTGTATACTGTGCTCAGTGGTGTGATCTGTAGTGTATACTGTGCTCAGTGGTGTGATCTGTAGTGTATACTGTGCTCAGTGCTGGGATCTGTAGTGTTTACTGTGCTCAGTGCTGGGATCTGTAGTGTATACTGTGCTCAGTGCTGGGATCTGTAGTGTATACTGTGCTCAGTGCTGGGATCTGTAGTGTATACTGTGCTCAGTGCTGGGATCTGTACTGTATACTGTGCTCAGTGCTGGGATCTGTAGTGTATACTGTGCTCAGTGCTGTGATCTGTAGTGTATACTGTGCTCGGTGCTGGGATCTGTAGTGTATACTGTGCTCAGTGCTGGGATCTGTAGTGTATACTGTGCTCAGTGCTGGGATCTGTAGTGTATACTGTGCTCAGTGCTGGGATCTGTAGTGTATACTGTGCTCAGTGCTGGGATCTGTAGTGTATACTGAGCTCGGTGCTGAGATCTGTAGTGTATACTGTGCTCAGTGCTGTGATCTGTAGTGTTTACTGTGCTCAGTGCTGGGATCTGTAGTGTATACTGTGCTCAGTGCTGGGATCTGTAGTGTATACTGTGCTCAGTGCTGGGATCTGTAGTGTATACTGTGCTCAGTGCTGGGATCTGTTGTGAATACTGTGCTCAGTGCTGGGATCTGTAGTGTATACTGTGCTCAGTGGTGTGATCTGTAGTGTATACTGTGCTCAGTGATGTGATCTGTAGTGTATACTGTGCTCAGTGCTGGGATCTGTAGTGTATACTGTGCTCGGTGCTGGGATCTGTAGTGTATAATGTGCTCAGTGCTGAGATCTGTAGTGTATACTGTGCTCAGTGCTGGGATCTGTAGTGTATACTGTGCTCGGTTCTGAGATCTGTAGTGTATACTGTGCTCAGTGCTGTGATCTGTAATGTATACTGTGCTCAGTGCTGGGATCTGTAGTGTATACTGTGCTCAGTGCTGGGATCTGTAGTGTATACTGTGCTCAGTGCTGGGATCTGTAGTGTATACTGTGCTCGGTGCTGGGATCTGTAGTGTATACTGTGCTCGGTGCTGGGATCTGTAGTGTATACTGTGCTCAGTGCTGGGATCTGTAGTGTATACTGTGCTCAGTGCTGCTGGGATCTGTAGTATATACTATGCTCAGTGCTGGGATCTGTAGTGTATACTGTGCTCAGTGCTGGGATCTGTAGTGTATACTGTGCTTAGTGCTGGGATCTGGAGTGTATACTGTGCTCAGTGCTGGGATCTGTAGTGTATACTGTGCTCAGTGCTGGGATCTGTAGTGTATACTGTGCTCAGTGCTGCTTGGATCTGTAGTGTATACTGTGCTCAGTGCTGTGATCTGTAGTGTATAGTGTGCTCAGTGCTGGGATCTGTAGTGTATACTGTGCTCAGTGCTGGGATCTGTAGTGTATACTGTGCTCAGTGCTGGGATCTGTAGTGTATACTGTGCTCGGTGCTGGGATCTGTAGTGTATACTGTGCTCAGTGCTGGGATCTGTAGTGTATACTGTGCTCGGTGCTGGGATCTGTAGTATATACTATGCTCAGTGCTGGGATCTGTAGTGTATACTGTGCCCAGTGCTGGGATCTGGAGTGTATACTGTGCTCAGTGCTGGGATCTGTAGTGTATACTTTGTTCAGTGCTGCTTGGATCTGTAGTGTATACTGTGCTCAGTGCTGTGATCTGTAGTGTATACTGTGCTCAGTGCTACGATCTGTAGTGTATACTGTGCTCAGTTCTGGGATCTGTAGTGTATACTGTGCTCGGTGCTGCTGGGATCTGTAGTGTATACTGTGCTCAGTGCTGGGATCTGTAGTTTATACTGTGCTCCGTGCTGGGATCTGTAGTGTACACTGTGCTCAGTGCTGGGATCTGTAGTGTACACTGTGCTCAGTGCTGGGATCTGTAGTGTATACTGTGCTCAGTGCTGGGATCTGTAGTGTATACTGTGCTCAGTGTTGGGATCTGTAGTGTATACTGTGCTCAGTGCTGGGATCTGTAGTGTATACTGTGCTCAGTGCTGGGATCTATACTGTATACTGTGCTCGGTGCTGCTGGGATCTGTAGTGTATACTGTGCTCAGTGCTGGGATCTGTAGTGTATACTGTGCTCAGTGCTGCTGGGATCTGTAGTGTATACTGTGCTCAGTGCTGGGATCTGTAGTGTATACTGTGCTCAGTGCTGGGATCTGTAGTGTATACTGTGCTCAGTGCTGCTGAGATCTGTAGTGTATACTGTGCTCAGTGCTGGGATCTGTAGTATATACTGTGCTCAGTGCTGGGATCTGTAGTGTATACTGTGCTCAGTGCTGGGATCTGTAGTGTATACTGTGCTCGGTGCTGCTGGGATCTGTAGTGTATACTGTGCTCGGTGCTGGGATCTGTATTGTATACTGTGCTCGGTGCTGGGATCTGTAGTGTATACTGTGCTCAGTGCTGGGATCTGTAGTGTATACTGTGCTCATTGCTGCTGGGATCTGTAGTGTATACTGTGCTCAGTGGTGTGATCTGTAGGGTATACTGTGCTCAGTGCTGGGATCTGTAGTGTATACTGTGCTCAGTGCTGCTGGGATCTGTAGTGTATACTGTGCTCAGTGCTGGGAACTGTAGTGTATACTGTGCTCAGTGCTGGGATCTGTAGTGTATACTGTGCTCGGTGCTGCTGGGATCTGTAGTGTATACTGTGCTCAGTGCTGGGATCTGTAGTATATACTGTGCTCAGTGCTGGGATCTGTAGTGTATACTGTGCTCAGTGCTGGGATCTGTAGTGTATACTGTGCTCGGTGCTGCTGGGATCTGTAGTGTATACTGTGCTCGGTGCTGGGATCTGTATTGTATACTGTGCTCAGTGCTGGGATCTGTAGTGTATACTGTGCTCAGTGCTGGGATCTGTAGTGTATACTGTGCTCATTGCTGCTGGGATCTGTAGTGTATACTGTGCTCAGTGGTGTGATCTGTAGTGTATACTGTGCTCAGTGCTGGGATCTGTAGTGTATACTGTGCTCAGTGCTGCTGGGATCTGTAGTGTATACTGTGCTCAGTGCTGGGATCTGTAGTATATACTGTGCTCAGTGCTGGGATCTGTAGTGTATACTGTGCTCAGTGCTGGGATCTGTAGTGTATACTGTGCTCAGTGGTGTGATCTGTAGTGTATACTGTGCTCAGTGGTGTGATCTGTAGTGTATACTGTGCTCAGTGCTGGGATCTGTAGTGTATACTGTGCTCAGTGCTGGGATCTGTAGTGTATACTGTGCTCAGTGCTGGGATCTGTAGTGTATACTGTGCTCGGTGCTGCTGGGATCTGTAGTGTATACTGTGCTCGGTGCTGGGATCTGTAGTGTATACTGTGCTCAGTGCTGTGATCTGTAGTGTATACTGTGCTCAGTGCTGGGATCTGTAGTGTATACTGTGCTCAGTGCTGGGATCTGTAGTGTATACTGTGCTCATTGCTGGGATCTGTAGTGTATACTGTGCTCAGTGCTGGGATCTGTAGTGTATACTGTGCTCAGTGCTGTGATCTGTAGTGTATACTGTGCTCAGTGCTGGGATCTGTAGTGTATACTGTGCTCAGTGCTGGGATCTGTAGTGTATAGTGTGCTCAGTGCTGCTGGGATCTGTAGTGTATAGTGTGCTCAGTGCTGCTGGGATCTGTAGTGTATAGTGTGCTCAGTGCTGGGATCTGTAGTGTATATTGTGCTCAGTGCTGGGATCTGTAGTGTATACTGTGTTCAGTGCTGCAATCTCTAGTGTATACTGTGCTCGGTGCTGCTGGGATCTGTAGTGTATACTTTGCTCAGTGCTGGGATCTGTAGTGTATACTGTGCTCAGTGCTGGGTTCTGTAGTGTATACTGTGCTCAGTGCTGCTGGGATCTGTAGTGTATACTGTGCTCGGTGCTGTGATCTGTAGTGTATACTGTGCTCGGTGCTGGGATCTGTAGTGTATACTGTGCTCAGTGCTGGGATCTGTAGTGTATACTTTGCTCAGTGCTGGGATCTGTAGTGTATACTGTGCTCAGTGCTGGGATCTGTAGTGTATACTGTGCTCAGTGCTGGGATCTGTAGTGTATACTGTGCTCAGTGCTGGGATCTGTAGTGTATACTGTGCTCAGTGCTGGGATCTGTAGTGTATACTGTGCTCAGTGCTGCTGGGATCTGTAGTGTATACTGTGCTCAGTGCTGGGATCTGTAGTGTATACTGTGCTCAGTGCTGGGATCTGTAGTGTATACTGTGCTCGGTGCTGGGATCTGTAGTGTATATTGTGCTCAGTGCTGGGATCTGTAGTGTATACTGTGCTCAGTGCTTGGATCTGTAGTGTATACTGTGCTCAGTGCTGGGATCTGTAGTGTATACTGTGCTCAGTGCTGCTGGGATCTGTAGTGTATATTGTGCTCAGTGCTGGGATCTGTAGTGTATACTGTGCTCGGTGATGGGATCTGTAGTGTATACTGTGCTCAGTGCTGCTGGGAACTGTAGTGTATACTGTGCTCAGTGCTGCTGGGATCTGTAGTGTATACTGTGCTCAGTGCTGGGATCTGTAGTGTATACTGTGCTCATTGCTGCTGGGATCTGTAGTGTATACTGTGCTCATTGCTGCTGGGATCTGTAGTGTATACTGTGCTCAGTGCTGGGATCTGTAGTGTATACTGTGCTCAGTGCTGCTGGGATCTGTAGTGTATACTTTGCTCAGTGCTGGGATCTGTAGTGTATACTGTGCTCAGTGCTGGGATCTGTAGTGTATACTGTGCTCAGTGCTGGGATCTGTAGTGTATACTGTGCTCGGTGCTGCTGGGATCTGTAGTGTATACTGTGCTCAGTGCTGGGATCTGTAGTGTATACTGTGCTCAGTGCTGGGATCTGTAGTGTATACTGTGCTCAGTGCTGCTGGGATCTGTAGTGTATACTGTGCTCAGTGCTGGGATCTGTAGTATATACTGTGCTCAGTGCTGGGATCTGTAGTGTATACTGTGCTCAGTGCTGGGATCTGTAGTGTATACTGTGCTCGGTGCTGCTGGGATCTGTAGTGTATACTGTGCTCGGTGCTGGGATCTGTATTGTATACTGTGCTCGGTGCTGGGATCTGTAGTGTATACTGTGCTCAGTGCTGGGATCTGTAGTGTATACTGTGCTCATTGCTGCTGGGATCTGTAGTGTATACTGTGCTCAGTGGTGTGATCTGTAGTGTATACTGTGCTCAGTGCTGGGATCTGTAGTGTATACTGTGCTCAGTGCTGCTGGGATCTGTAGTGTATACTGTGCTCAGTGCTGGGAACTGTAGTGTATACTGTGCTCAGTGCTGGGATCTGTAGTGTATACTGTGCTCGGTGCTGCTGGGATCTGAAGTGTATACTGTGCTCAGTGCTGGGATCTGTAGTGTATACTCTGCTCAGTGCTGGGATCTATAGTGTATACTGTGCTCAGTGCTGCTGTGATCTGTAGTGTATACTGTGCTCAGTGCTGGGATCTGTAGTATATACTGTGCTCAGTGCTGGGATCTGTAGTGTATACTGTGCTCAGTGCTGGGATCTGTAGTGTATACTGTGCCTGGTGCTGCTGGGATCTGTAGTGTATACTGTGCTCAGTGCTGGGATCTGTAGTGTATACTGTGCTCAGTGCTGGGATCTATAGTGTATACTGTGCTCAGTGCTGCTGTGATCTGTAGTGTATACTGTGCTCAGTGCTGGGATCTGTAGTATATACTGTGCTCAGTGCTGGGATCTGTAGTGTATACTGTGCTCAGTGCTGGGATCTGTAGTGTATACTGTGCCTGGTGCTGCTGGGATCTGTAGTGTATACTGTGCTCGGTGCTGGGATCTGTATTGTATACTGTGCTCAGTGCTGGGATCTGTAGTGTATACTGTGCTCAGTGCTGGGATCTGTAGTGTATACTGTGCTCATTGCTGCTGGGATCTGTAGTGTATACTGTGCTCAGTGGTGTGATCTGTAGTGTATACTGTGCTCAGTGCTGGGATCTGTAGTGTATACTGTGCTCAGTGCTGCTGGGATCTGTAGTGTATACTGTGCTCAGTGCTGGGATCTGTAGTATATACTGTGCTCAGTGCTGGGATCTGTAGTGTATACTGTGCTCAGTGCTGGGATCTGTAGTGTATACTGTGCTCAGTGGTGTGATCTGTAGTGTATACTGTGCTCAGTGCTGGGATCTGTAGTGTATGCTGTGCTCAGTGCTGGGATCTGTAGTGTATACTGTGCTCAGTGCTGGGATCTGTAGTGTATACTGTGCTCAGTGCTGGGATCTGTAGTGTATACTGTGCTCGGTGCTGCTGGGATCTGTAGTGTATACTGTGCTCGGTGCTGGGATCTGTAGTGTATACTGTGCTCATTGCTGGGATCTTTAGTGTATACTGTGCTCAGTGCTGCTGGGATCTGTAGTGTATACTGTGCTCAGTGCTGCTGGGATCTGTAGTGTATACTGTGCTCGGTGCTGGGAACTGTAGTGTATACTGTGTTCGGTGCTGGGATCTGTAGTGTATACTGTGCTCGGTGCTGCTGGGATCTGTAGTGTATACTGTGCTCAGTGCTGGGATCTGTAGTGTATACTGTGCTCAGTGCTGGGATCTGTAGTGTATACTGTGCTCAGTGCTGCTGGGATCTGTAGTGTATACTGTGCTCAGTGCTGGGATCTGTAGTGTATACTGTGCTCGGTGCTGGGATCTGTAGTGTATACTGTGCTCAGTGCTGCTGGGATCTGTAGTGTATACTGTGCTCAGTGCTGGGATCTGTAGTGTATACTGTGCTCAGTGCTGGGATCTGTAGTATATACTGTGCTCAGTGCTGGGATCTGTAGTGTATACTGTGCTCAGTGCTGGGATCTGTAGTGTATACTGTGCTCAGTGCTGTGATCTGTAGTGTATACTGTGCTCAGTGCTGGGATCTGTAGTGTATACTGTGCTCAGTGCTGGGATCTGTAGTGTATACTGTGCTCAGTGCTGGGATCTGTAGTGTATACTGTGCTCAGTGCTGGGATCTGTAGTGTATACTGTGCTCAGTGCTGGGATCTGTAGTGTATACTGTGCTCAGTGCTGGGATCTGTAGTGTATACTGTGCTCAGTGCTGGGATCTGTAGTGTATACTGTGCTCAGTGCTGGGATCTGTAGTGTATACTGTGCTCAGTGCTGGGATCTGTAGTGTATACTGTGCTCAGTGCTGGGATCTGTAGTGTACACTGTGCTCATTGCTGGGATCTGTAGTGTATACTGTGCTCATTGCTGGGATCTGTAGTGTATACTGTGCTCAGTGCTGTGATCTGTAGTGTATACTGTGCTCAGTGCTGGGATCTGTAGTGTATACTGTGCTCAGTGCTGGGATCTGTAGTGTATAGTGTGCTCAGTGCTGCTGGGATCTGTAGTGTATAGTGTGCTCAGTGCTGCTGGGATCTGTAGTGTATAGTGTGCTCAGTGCTGGGATCTGTAGTGTATATTGTGCTCAGTGCTGGGATCTGTAGTGTATACTGTGTTCAGTGCTGCAATCTCTAGTGTATACTGTGCTCGGTGCTGCTGGGATCTGTAGTGTATACTTTGCTCAGTGCTGGGATCTGTAGTGTATACTGTGCTCAGTGCTGGGATCTGTAGTGTATACTGTGCTCAGTGCTGCTGGGATCTGTAGTGTATACTGTGCTCGGTGCTGTGATCTGTAGTGTATACTGTGCTCGGTGCTGGGATCTGTAGTGTATACTGTGCTCAGTGCTGGGATCTGTAGTGTATACTGTGCTCAGTGCTGGGATCTGTAGTGTATACTGTGCTCAGTGCTGCTGGGATCTGTAGTGTATACTGTGCTCAGTGCTGGGATCTGTAGTGTATACTGTGCTCAGTGCTGGGATCTGTAGTGTATACTGTGCTCAGTGCTGGGATCTGTAGTGTATACTGTGCTCAGTGCTGCTGGGATCTGTAGTGTATACTGTGCTCAGTGCTGGGATCTGTAGTGTATACTGTGCTCAGTGCTGGGATCTGTAGTGTATACTGTGCTCGGTGCTGGGATCTGTAGTGTATACTGTGCTCAGTGCTGGGATCTGTAGTGTATACTGTGCTCAGTGCTGGGATCTGTAGTGTATACTGTGCTCAGTGCTGGGATCTGTAGTGTATACTGTGCTCAGTGCTGCTGGGATCTGTAGTGTATATTGTGCTCAGTGCTGGGATCTGTAGTGTATACTGTGCTCGGTGCTGGGATCTGTAGTGTATACTGTGCTCAGTGCTGCTGGGAACTGTAGTGTATACTGTGCTCAGTGCTGCTGGGATCTGTAGTGTATACTGTGCTCAGTGCTGGGATCTGTAGTGTATACTGTGCTCATTGCTGCTGGGATCTGTAGTGTATACTGTGCTCATTGCTGCTGGGATCTGTAGTGTATACTGTGCTCAGTGCTGGGATCTGTAGTGTATACTGTGCTCAGTGCTGCTGGGATCTGTAGTGTATACTTTGCCCAGTGCTGGGATCTGTAGTGTATACTATGCTCAGTGCTGGGATCTGTAGTGTATACTGTGCTCAGTGCTGGGATCTGTAGTGTATACTGTGCTCGGTGCTGCTGGGATCTGTAGTGTATACTGAGCTCAGTGCTGGGATCTGTAGTGTATACTGTGCTCAGTGCTGGGATCTGTAGTGTATACTGTGCTCAGTGCTGCTGGGATCTGTAGTGTATACTGTGCTCAGTGCTGGGATCTGTAGTATATACTGTGCTCAGTGCTGGGATCTGTAGTGTATACTGTGCTCAGTGCTGGGATCTGTAGTGTATACTGTGCTCGGTGCTGCTGGGATCTGTAGTGTATACTGTGCTCGGTGCTGGGATCTGTAGTGTATACTGTGCTCGGTGCTGGGATCTGTAGTGTATACTGTGCTCAGTGCTGGGATCTGTAGTGTATACTGTGCTCATTGCTGCTGGGATCTGTAGTGTATACTGTGCTCAGTGGTGTGATCTGTAGGGTATACTGTGCTCAGTGCTGGGATCTGTAGTGTATACTGTGCTCAGTGCTGCTGGGATCTGTAGTGTATACTGTGCTCAGTGCTGGGAACTGTAGTGTATACTGTGCTCAGTGCTGGGATCTGTAGTGTATACTGTGCTCGGTGCTGCTGGGATCTGTAGTGTATACTGTGCTCAGTGCTGGGATCTGTAGTATATACTGTGCTCAGTGCTGGGATCTGTAGTGTATACTGTGCTCAGTGCTGGGATCTGTAGTGTATACTGTGCTCGGTGCTGCTGGGATCTGTAGTGTATACTGTGCTCGGTGCTGGGATCTGTATTGTATACTGTGCTCAGTGCTGGGATCTGTAGTGTATACTGTGCTCAGTGCTGGGATCTGTAGTGTATACTGTGCTCATTGCTGCTGGGATCTGTAGTGTATACTGTGCTCAGTGGTGTGATCTGTAGTGTATACTGTGCTCAGTGCTGGGATCTGTAGTGTATACTGTGCTCAGTGCTGCTGGGATCTGTAGTGTATACTGTGCTCAGTGCTGGGATCTGTAGTATATACTGTGCTCAGTGCTGGGATCTGTAGTGTATACTGTGCTCAGTGCTGGGATCTGTAGTGTATACTGTGCTCAGTGGTGTGATCTGTAGTGTATACTGTGCTCAGTGGTGTGATCTGTAGTGTATACTGTGCTCAGTGCTGGGATCTGTAGTGTATACTGTGCTCAGTGCTGTGATCTGTAGTGTATACTGTGCTCAGTGCTGGGATCTGTAGTGTATACTGTGCTCGGTGCTGCTGGGATCTGTAGTGTATACTGTGCTCGGTGCTGGGATCTGTAGTGTATACTGTGCTCATTGCTGGGATCTGTAGTGTATACTGTGCTCAGTGCTGCTGGGATCTGTAGTGTATATTGTGCTCAGTGCTGCTGGGATCTGTAGTGTATACTGTGCTCAGTGCTGGGAACTGTAGTGTATACTGTGTTCGGTGCTGGGATCTGTAGTGTATACTGTGCTCGGTGCTGCTGGGATCTGTAGTGTATACTGTGCTCAGTGCTGGGATCTGTAGTGTATACTGTGCTCAGTGCTGGGATCTGTAGTGTATACTGTGCTCAGTGCTGCTGGGATCTGTAGTGTATACTGTGCTCAGTGCTGGGATCTGTAGTGTATACTGTGCTCGGTGCTGGGATCTGTAGTGTATACTGTGCTCAGTGCTGGGATCTGTAGTGTATACTGTGCTCAGTGCTGCTGGGATCTGTAGTGTATACTTTGCCCAGTGCTGGGATCTGTAGTGTATACTATGCTCAGTGCTGGGATCTGTAGTGTATACTGTGCTCAGTGCTGGGATCTGTAGTGTATACTGTGCTCGGTGCTGCTGGGATCTGTAGTGTATACTGAGCTCAGTGCTGGGATCTGTAGTGTATACTGTGCTCAGTGCTGGGATCTGTAGTGTATACTGTGCTCAGTGCTGCTGGGATCTGTAGTGTATACTGTGCTCAGTGCTGGGATCTGTAGTATATACTGTGCTCAGTGCTGGGATCTGTAGTGTATACTGTGCTCAGTGCTGGGATCTGTAGTGTATACTGTGCTCGGTGCTGCTGGGATCTGTAGTGTATACTGTGCTCGGTGCTGGGATCTGTAGTGTATACTGTGCTCGGTGCTGGGATCTGTAGTGTATACTGTGCTCAGTGCTGGGATCTGTAGTGTATACTGTGCTCATTGCTGCTGGGATCTGTAGTGTATACTGTGCTCAGTGGTGTGATCTGTAGGGTATACTGTGCTCAGTGCTGGGATCTGTAGTGTATACTGTGCTCAGTGCTGCTGGGATCTGTAGTGTATACTGTGCTCAGTGCTGGGAACTGTAGTGTATACTGTGCTCAGTGCTGGGATCTGTAGTGTATACTGTGCTCGGTGCTGCTGGGATCTGTAGTGTATACTGTGCTCAGTGCTGGGATCTGTAGTATATACTGTGCTCAGTGCTGGGATCTGTAGTGTATACTGTGCTCAGTGCTGGGATCTGTAGTGTATACTGTGCTCGGTGCTGCTGGGATCTGTAGTGTATACTGTGCTCGGTGCTGGGATCTGTATTGTATACTGTGCTCAGTGCTGGGATCTGTAGTGTATACTGTGCTCAGTGCTGGGATCTGTAGTGTATACTGTGCTCATTGCTGCTGGGATCTGTAGTGTATACTGTGCTCAGTGGTGTGATCTGTAGTGTATACTGTGCTCAGTGCTGGGATCTGTAGTGTATACTGTGCTCAGTGCTGCTGGGATCTGTAGTGTATACTGTGCTCAGTGCTGGGATCTGTAGTATATACTGTGCTCAGTGCTGGGATCTGTAGTGTATACTGTGCTCAGTGCTGGGATCTGTAGTGTATACTGTGCTCAGTGGTGTGATCTGTAGTGTATACTGTGCTCAGTGGTGTGATCTGTAGTGTATACTGTGCTCAGTGCTGGGATCTGTAGTGTATACTGTGCTCAGTGCTGTGATCTGTAGTGTATACTGTGCTCAGTGCTGGGATCTGTAGTGTATACTGTGCTCGGTGCTGCTGGGATCTGTAGTGTATACTGTGCTCGGTGCTGGGATCTGTAGTGTATACTGTGCTCATTGCTGGGATCTGTAGTGTATACTGTGCTCAGTGCTGCTGGGATCTGTAGTGTATATTGTGCTCAGTGCTGCTGGGATCTGTAGTGTATACTGTGCTCAGTGCTGGGAACTGTAGTGTATACTGTGTTCGGTGCTGGGATCTGTAGTGTATACTGTGCTCGGTGCTGCTGGGATCTGTAGTGTATACTGTGCTCAGTGCTGGGATCTGTAGTGTATACTGTGCTCAGTGCTGGGATCTGTAGTGTATACTGTGCTCAGTGCTGCTGGGATCTGTAGTGTATACTGTGCTCAGTGCTGGGATCTGTAGTGTATACTGTGCTCGGTGCTGGGATCTGTAGTGTATACTGTGCTCAGTGCTGCTGGGATCTGTAGTGTATACTGTGCTCAGTGCTGGGATCTGTAGTGTATACTGTGCTCAGTGCTGGGATCTGTAGTATATACTGTGCTCAGTGCTGGGATCTGTAGTGTATACTGTGCTCAGTGCTGGGATCTGTAGTGTATACTGTGCTCAGTGCTGGGATCTGTAGTGTATACTGTGCTCAGTGCTGGGATCTGTAGTGTATACTGTGCTCAGTGCTGGGATCTGTAGTGTATACTGTGCTCAGTGCTGGGATCTGTAGTGTATACTGTGCTCAGTGCTGGGATCTGTAGTGTATACTGTGCTCAGTGCTGGGATCTGTAGTGTATACTGTGCTCAGTGCTGGGATCTGTAGTGTATACTGTGCTCAGTGCTGGGATCTGTAGTGTATACTGTGCTCAGTGCTGGGATCTGTAGTGTATACTGTGCTCAGTGCTGGGATCTGTAGTGTATACTGTGCTCAGTGCTGGGATCTGTAGTGTACACTGTGCTCATTTCTGGGATCTGTAGTGTATACTGTGCTCAGTGCTGGGATCTGTAGTGTATAGTGTGCTCAGTGCTGCTGGGATCTGTAGTGTATAGTGTGCTCAGTGCTGCTGGGATCTGTAGTGTATAGTGTGCTCAGTGCTGGGATCTGTAGTGTATATTGTGCTCAGTGCTGGGATCTGTAGTGTATACTGTGTTCAGTGCTGCAATCTCTAGTGTATACTGTGCTCGGTGCTGCTGGGATCTGTAGTGTATACTTTGCTCAGTGCTGGGATCTGTAGTGTATACTGTGCTCAGTGCTGGGATCTGTAGTGTATACTGTGCTCAGTGCTGCTGGGATCTGTAGTGTATACTGTGCTCGGTGCTGTGATCTGTAGTGTATACTGTGCTCGGTGCTGGGATCTGTAGTGTATACTGTGCTCAGTGCTGGGATCTGTAGTGTATACTGTGCTCAGTGCTGGGATCTGTAGTGTATACTGTGCTCAGTGCTGCTGGGATCTGTAGTGTATACTGTGCTCAGTGCTGGGATCTGTAGTGTATACTGTGCTCAGTGCTGGGATCTGTATTGTATACTGTGCTCAGTGCTGGGATCTGTAGTGTATACTGTGCTCAGTGCTGCTGGGATCTGTAGTGTATACTGTGCTCATTGCTGCTGGGATCTGTAGTGTATACTGTGCTCAGTGGTGTGATCTGTAGTGTATACTGTGCTCAGTGCTGGGATCTGTAGTGTATACTGTGCTCAGTGCTGCTGGGATCTGTAGTGTATACTGTGCTCAGTGCTGGGATCTGTAGTGTATACTGTGCTCAGTGCTGGGATCTGTAGTGTATACTGTGCTCAGTGCTGGGATCTGTAGTGTATACTGTGCTCAGTGGTGTGATCTGTAGTGTATACTGTGCTCAGTGGTGTGATCTGTAGTGTATACTGTGCTCAGTGCTGGGATCTGTAGTGTATACTGTGCACGGTGCTGGGATCTGTAGTGTATACTGTGCTCATTGCTGGGATCTGTAGTGTATACTGTGCTCAGTGCTGCTGGGATCTGTAATGTATACTGTGCTCAGTGCTGCTGGGATCTGTAGTGTATACTGTGCTCAGTGCTGGGAACTGTAGTGTATACTGTGTTCGGTGCTGGGATCTGTAGTGTATACTGTGCTCGGTGCTGCTGGGATCTGTAGTGTATACTGTGCTCAGTGCTGGAATATGTAGTGTATACTGTGCTCAGTTCTGGGATCTGTAGTGTATACTGTGCTCAGTGCTGCTGGGATCTGTAGTGTATACTGTGCTCAGTGCTGGGATCTGTAGTGTATACTGTGCTCGGTGCTGGGATCTGTAGTGTATACTGTGCTCAGTGCTGCTGGGATCTGTAGTGTATACTGTGCTCAGTGCTGGGATCTGTAGTGTATACTGTGCTCAGTGCTGGGATCTGTAGTATATACTGTGCTCAGTGCTGGGATCTGTAGTGTATACTGTGCTCAGTGCTGGGATCTGTAGTGTATACTGTGCTCAGTGCTGCTGGGATCTGTAGTGTATACTTTGCTCAGTGCTGGGATCTGTAGTGTATACTGTGCTCAGTGCTGGGATCTGTAGTGTATACTGTGCTCAGTGCTGGGATCTGTAGTGTATACTGTGCTCAGTGCTGGGATCTGTAGTGTATACTGTGCTCAGTGCTGGGATCTGTAGTGTATACTGTGCTCAGTGCTGGGATCTGTAGTGTATACTGTGCTCAGTGCTGCTGGGATCTGTAGTGTATACTGTGCTCAGTGCTGGGATCTGTAGTGTATACTGTGCTCAGTGCTGGGATCTGTAGTGTATACTGTGATCAGTGCTGGGATCTGTAGTGTATACTGTGCTCAGTGCTGGGATCTGTAGTGTATACTGTGCTCAGTGCTGGGATCTGTAGTGTATACTGTGCTCAGTGCTGGGATCTGAAGTGTACACTGTGCTCATTGCTGGGATCTGTAGTGTATACTGTGCTCAGTGCTGGGATCTGTAGTGTATACTGTGCTCAGTGCTGTGATCTGTAGTGTATACTGTGCTCAGTGCTGGGATCTGTAGTGTATACTGTGCTCAGTGCTGGGATCTGTAGTGTATAGTGTGCTCAGTGCTGCTGGGATCTGTAGTGTATAGTGTGCTCAGTGCTGCTGGGATCTGTAGTGTATAGTGTGCTCAGTGCTGGGATCTGTAGTGTATATTGTGCTCAGTGCTGGGATCTGTAGTGTATACTGTGTTCAGTGCTGCAATCTCTAGTGTATACTGTGCTCGGTGCTGCTGGGATCTGTAGTGTATACTTTGCTCAGTGCTGGGATCTGTAGTGTATACTGTGCTCAGTGCTTGGATCTGTAGTGTATACTGTGCTCGGTGCTGGGATCTGTAGTGTATACTGTGCTCAGTGCTGGGATCTGTAGTGTATACTGTGCTCAGTGCTGGGATCTGTAGTGTATACTGTGCTCGGTGCTGGGATCTGTAGTGTATACTGTGCTTAGTGCTGCTGGGATCTGTAGTGTATACTGTGCTCAGTGCTGGGATCTGTAGTGTATACTGTGCTCAGTGCTGGGATCTGTAGTGTATACTGTGCTCAGTGCTGGGATCTGTAGTGTATACTGTGCTCAGTGCTGGGATATGTAGTGTATACTGTGCTCAGTGCTGGGATCTGTAGTGTATACTGTGCTCAGTGCTGGGATCTGTAGTGTATACTGTGCTCATTGCTGGGATCTGTAGTGTATACTTTGCTCAGTGCTGGGATCTGTAGTGTATACTGTGCTCAGTGCTGGGATGTGTAGTGTATACTGTGCTCAGTGCTGGGATCTGTAGTGTATACTGTGCTCAGTGCTGGGATCTGTAGTGTATACTGTGCTCAGTGCTGCTGGGATCTGTAGTGTATACTGTGCTCAGTGCTGCTGGGATCTGTAGTGTATACTGTGCTCAGTGCTGGGATCTGTAGTGTATACTGTGCTCGGTGCTGGGATCTGTAGTGTATACTGTGCTCAGTGCTGGGATCTGTAGTGTATACTGTGCTCAGTGCTGGGATCTGTAGTGTATACTGTGCTCAGTGCTGGGATCTGTAGTGTATACTGTGCTCAGTGCTGCTGGGATCTGTAGTGTATATTGTGCTCAGTGCTGGGATCTGTAGTGTATACTGTGCTCGGTGCTGGGATCTGTAGTGTATACTGTGCTCAGTGCTGCTGGGATCTGTAGTGTATACTGTGCTCAGTGCTGGGATCTGTAGTGTATACTGTGCTCAGTGCTGGGATCTGTAGTGTATACTGTGCTCATTGCTGCTGGGATCTGTAGTGTATACTTTGCTCATTGCTGCTGGGATCTGTAGTGTATACTGTGCTCAGTGCTGGGATCTGTAGTGTATACTGTGCTCAGTGCTGCTGGGATCTGTAGTGTATAATTTGCTCAGTGCTGGGATCTGTAGTGTATACTGTGCTCAGTGCTGGGATCTGTAGTGTATACTGTGCTCAGTGCTGGGATCTGTAGTGTATACTGTGCTCGGTGCTGCTGGGATCTGTAGTGTATACTGTGCTCAGTGCTGGGATCTGTAGTGTATACTGTGCTCAGTGCTGGGATCTGTAGTGTATACTGTGCTCAGTGCTGCTGGGATCTGTAGTGTATACTGTGCTCAGTGCTGGGATCTGTAGTATATACTGTGCTCAGTGCTGGGATCTGTAGTGTATACTGTGCTCAGTGCTGGGATCTGTAGTGTATACTGTGCTCGGTGCTGCTGGGATCTGTAGTGTATACTGTGCTCGGTGCTGGGATCTGTATTGTATACTGTGCTCGGTGCTGGGATCTGTAGTGTTTACTGTGCTCAGTGCTGGGATCTGTAGTGTATACTGTGCTCATTGCTGCTGGGATCTGTAGTGTATACTGTGCTCAGTGGTGTGATCTGTAGTGTATACTGTGCTCAGTGCTGGGATCTGTAGTGTATACTGTGCTCAGTGCTGGGATCTGTAGTGTATACTGTGCTCAGTGCTGGGAACTGTAGTGTATACTGTGCTCAGTGCTGGGATCTGTAGTGTATACTGTGCTCGGTGCTGCTGGGATCTGTAGTGTATACTGTGCTCAGTGCTGGGATCTGTAGTGTATACTGTGCTCAGTGCTGGGATCTGTAGTGTATACTGTGCTCAGTGCTGCTGTGATCTGTAGTGTATACTGTGCTCAGTGCTGGGATCTGTAGTATATACTGTGCTCAGTGCTGGGATCTGTAGTGTATACTGTGCTCAGTGCTGGGATCTGTAGTGTATACTGTGCTCGGTGCTGCTGGGATCTGTAGTGTATACTGTGCTCAGTGCTGGGATCTGTAGTGTATACTGTGCTCAGTGCTGGGATCTGTAGTGTATACTGTGCTCAGTGCTGCTGTGATCTGTAGTGTATACTGTGCTCAGTGCTGGGATCTGTAGTATATACTGTGCTCAGTGCTGGGATCTGTAGTGTATACTGTGCTCAGTGCTGGGATCTGTAGTGTATACTGTGCTCGGTGCTGCTGGGATCTGTAGTGTATACTGTGCTCAGTGCTGGGATCTGTAGTGTATACTGTGCTCAGTGCTGGGATCTGTAGTGTATACTGTGCTCAGTGCTGGGATCTGTAGTGTATACTGTGCTCAGTGCTGGGATCTGTAGTGTATACTGTGCTCAGTGCTGGGATCTGTAGTGTATACTGTGCTCAGTGCTGGGATCTGTAGTGTATACTGTGCTCAGTGCTGGGATCTGTAGTGTATACTGTGCTCAGTGCTGGGATCTGTAGTGTATACTGTGCTCAGTGCTGGGATCTGTAGTGTATACTGTGCTCAGTGCTGGGATCTGTAGTGTATACTGTGCTCAGTGCTGGGATCTGTAGTGTATACTGTGCTCAGTGCTGGGATCTGTAGTGTATACTGTGCTCAGTGCTGGGATCTGTAGTGTATACTGTGCTCAGTGCTGGGATCTGTAGTGTACACTGTGCTCATTGCTGGGATCTGTAGTGTATACTGTGCTCAGTGCTGGGATCTGTAGTGTATACTGTGCTCAGTGCTGTGATCTGTAGTGTATACTGTGCTCAGTGCTGGGATCTGTAGTGTATACTGTGCTCAGTGCTGGGATCTGTAGTGTATAGTGTGCTCAGTGCTGCTGGGATCTGTAGTGTATAGTGTGCTCAGTGCTGCTGGGATCTGTAGTGTATAGTGTGCTCAGTGCTGGGATCTGTAGTGTATATTGTGCTCAGTGCTGGGATCTGTAGTGTATACTGTGTTCAGTGCTGCAATCTCTAGTGTATACTGTGCTCGGTGCTGCTGGGATCTGTAGTGTATACTGTGCTCAGTGCTTCTGGGATCTGTAGTGTACACTGTGCTCAGTGCTGTGATCTGGAGTGTATACTGTGCTCAGTGCTGGAATCTGTAGTGTAAACTGTGCTCAGTGCTGGGATCTGTAGTGTATACTGTGCTCAGTGCTGGGATCTGTAGTGTATACTGTGCTCAGTGCTGGGATCTGTAGTGTATACTGTGCTCAGTGCTTCTGGGATCTGTAGTGTATACTGTGCTCAGTGCTGGGATCTGTAGTGTATACTGTGCTCAGTGCTGGGATCTGTAGTGTATACTGTGCTCAGTGCTGGGATCTGTAGTGTATACTGTGCTCAGTGCTTCTGGGATCTGTAGCGTATACTGTGCTCAGTGCTGGGATCTGTAGTGTATACTGTGCTCAGTGCTGGGATCTGTATTGTATACTGTGCTCAGTGCTGGGATCTGTAGTGCATACTGTGCTCAGTGCTGGGATCTGTAGTGCATACTGTGCTCGGTGCTGGGATCTGTAGTGTATACTGTGCTCAGTGCTGGGATCTGTAGTGTATACTTTGTTCAGTGCTGGGATCTGTAGTGTATACTGTGCTCAGTGCTGGGATCTGTAGTGTATACTGTGCTCAGTGCTGGGATCTGTAGTGTATACTGTGCTCAGTGCTGGGATCTGTAGTGTATACTGTGCTCAGTGCTGGGATCTGTAGTGTTTACTGTGCTCAGTGCTGGGATCTGTAGTGTATACTGTGCTCAGTGCTGGGATCTGTAGTGTATACTGTGCTCAGTGCTGGGATCTGTAGTGTTTACTGTGCTCAGTGCTGGAATCTGTAGTGTATACTGTGCTCAGTGCTGGGATCTGTAGTGTTTACTGTGCTCAGTGCTGGATCTGTAGTGTATACTGTGCTCAGTGCTGGGATCTGTAGTGTATAATGTGCTCAGTGCTGGGATCTGTAGTGTATACTGTGCTCAGTGCTGGGATCTGTAGTGTATACTGTTCTCAGTGCTGGGATCTGTAGTGTATACTGTGCTCAGTGCTGGGATCTGTAGTGTATACTGTGCTCAGTGCTGGGATCTGTAGTGTATACTGTGCTCAGTGCTGGGATCTGTAGTGTATACTGTGCTCAGTGCTGGGATCTGTAGTGTATACTGTGCTCAGTGCTGGGATCTGTAGTGTATACTGTGCTCAGTGCTGGGATCTGTAGTGTATACTGTGCTCAGTGCTGTGATCTGCAGTGTATACTGTGCTCAGTGCTGGGATCTGTAGTGTATACTGTGCTCGGTGCTGGGATCTGTAGTGTATACTGTGCTCAGTGCTGGGATCTGTAGTGTATACTGTGCTCAGTGCTGGGATCTGTAGTGTATACTGTGCTCAGTGCTGGGATCTGTAGTGTATACTGTGTTCAGTGCTGCAATCTGTAGTGTATACTGTGCTCGGTGCTGCTGTGATCTGTAGTGTATACTGTGCTCAGTGCTGCAATCTGTAGTGTATACTGTGTTCAGTGCTGCAATCTGTAGTGTATGCTGTGCTCGGTGCTGCTGGGATCTGTAGTGTATAGTGTGCTCAGTGCTGGGATCTGTAGTGTATATTGTGCTCAGTGCTGGGATCTGTAGTGTATACTGTGCTCAGTGCTGGGATCTGTATTGTATACTGTGCTCAGTGCTGGGATCTGTAGTGCATACTGTGCTCAGTGCTGGGATCTGTAGTGCATACTGTGCTCGGTGCTGGGATCTGTAGTGTATACTGTGCTCAGTGCTGGGATCTGTAGTGTATACTTTGTTCAGTGCTGGGATCTGTAGTGTATACTGTGCTCAGTGCTGGGATCTGTAGTGTATACTGTGCTCAGTGCTGGGATCTGTAGTGTATACTGTGCTCAGTGCTGGGATCTGTAGTGTATACTGTGCTCAGTGCTGGGATCTGTAGTGTTTACTGTGCTCAGTGCTGGGATCTGTAGTGTATACTGTGCTCAGTGCTGGGATCTGTAGTGTATACTGTGCTCAGTGCTGGGATCTGTAGTGTTTACTGTGCTCAGTGCTGGAATCTGTAGTGTATACTGTGCTCAGTGCTGGGATCTGTAGTGTTTACTGTGCTCAGTGCTGGGATCTGTAGTGTATACTGTGCTCAGTGCTGGGATCTGTAGTGTATAATGTGCTCAGTGCTGGGATCTGTAGTGTATACTGTGCTAAGTGCTGGGATCTGTAGTGTATACTGTGCTCAGTGCTGGGATCTGTAGTGTATACTGTGCTCAGTGCTGGGATCTGTAGTGTATACTGTGCTCAGTGCTGGGATCTGTAGTGTATACTGTGCTCAGTGCTGGGATCTGTAGTGTATACTGTGCTCAGTGCTGGGATCTGTAGTGTATACTGTGCTCAGTGCTGGGATCTGTAGTGTATACTGTGCTCAGTGCTGGGATCTGTAGTGTATACTGTGCTCAGTGCTGTGATCTGCAGTGTATACTGTGCTCAGTGCTGGGATCTGTAGTGTATACTGTGCTCGGTGCTGGGATCTGTAGTGTATACTGTGCTCAGTGCTGGGATCTGTAGTGTATACTGTGCTCAGTGCTGGGATCTGTAGTGTATACTGTGCTCAGTGCTGGGATCTGTAGTGTATACTGTGTTCAGTGCTGCAATCTGTAGTGTATACTGTGCTCGGTGCTGCTGTGATCTGTAGTGTATACTGTGCTCAGTGCTGCAATCTGTAGTGTATACTGTGTTCAGTGCTGCAATCTGTAGTGTATGCTGTGCTCGGTGCTGCTGGGATCTGTAGTGTATAGTGTGCTCAGTGCTGGGATCTGTAGTGTATATTGTGCTCAGTGCTGGGATCTGTAGTGTATACTGTGTTCAGTGCTTCAATCTGTAGTGTATACTGTGCTCGGTGCTGCTGTGATCTGTAGTGTATACTGTGCTCAGTGCTGGGATCTGTAGTGTATACTGTGCTCAGCGCTGGGATCTGTAGTGTATACTGTGCTCAGTGTGGGATCTGTAGTGTATACTGTTCTCAGTGCTGGGATCTGTAGTGTATACTGTGCTCAGTGCTGGGATCTATAGTGTATACTGTGCTCAGTGCTGGGATCTGTAGTGTAAACTGTGCTCAGTGCTGGGATCTGTAGTGTATACTGTGTTTAGTGCTGCAATCTGTAGTGTATACTGTGCTCGGTGCTGCTGGGATCTGTAGTGTATACTGTGCTCAGTGCTGGGATCTGTAGTGTATACTGTGCTCAGTGCTGGGATCTGTAGTGTATACTGTGCTCAGTGCTGGGATCTGTAGTGTATACTGTGCTCAGTGCTGGGATCTGTAGTGTATACTGTGCTCAGTGCTGGGTTCTGTAGTGCATACTGTGCTCAGTGCTGGGATCTGTAGTGCAAACTGTGCTCAGTGCTGGGATCTGTAGTGTATACTGTGCTCAGTGCTGGGATCTGTAGTGTATACTGTGCTCAGTGCTGCTGGGATCTGTAGTGTATACTGTGCTCAGTGCTGGGATCTGTAGTGTATACTGTGCTCGGTGCTGGGATCTGTAGTGTATACTGTGCTCAGTGCTGGGATCTATAGTGTATACTGTGCTCAGTGCTGGGATCTGTAGTGTATACTGTGTTTAGTGCTGCAATCTGTAGTGTATACTGTGCTCGGTGCTGCTGGGATCTGTAGTGTATACTGTGCTCAGTGCTGGGATCTGTAGTGTATACTGTGCTCAGTGCTGGGATCTGTAGTGTATACTGTGCTCAGTGCTGGGATCTATAGTGTATACTGTGCTCAGTGCTGGGATCTGTAGTGTATACTGTGCTCAGTGCTGGGATCTGTAGTGTATACTGTGTTTAGTGCTGCAATCTGTAGTGTATACTGTGCTCGGTGCTGCTGGGATCTGTAGTGTATACTGTGCTCAGTGCTGGGATCTGTAGTGTATACTGTGCTCAGTGCTGGGATCTGTAGTGTATACTGTGCTCAGTGCTGGGATCTGTAGTGTATACTGTGCTCAGTGCTGGGATCTGTAGTGTATACTGTGCTCAGTGCTGGGTTCTGTAGTGCATACTGTGCTCAGTGCTGGGATCTGTAGTGCAAACTGTGCTCAGTGCTGGGATCTGTAGTGTATACTGTGCTCAGTGCTGGGATCTGTAGTGTATACTGTGCTCAGTGCTGGGATCTGTAGTGTATACTGTGCTCAGTGCTGGGATCTGTAGTGTATACTGTGCTCAGTGCTGGGATCTGTAATGTATACTGTGCTCAGTGCTGCTGGGATCTGTAGTGTATACAGTGCTCAGTGCTGGGATCTGTAGTGTATACTGTGCTCAGTGCTGGGATCTGTAGTGTATACTGTGCTCAGTGCTGCTGGGATCTGTAGTGTATACTGTGCTCAGTGCTGGGATCTGTAGTGTATACTGTGCTCGGTGCTGGGATCTGTAGTGTATACTGTGCTCAGTGCTGGGATCTGTAGTACATACTGTGCTCAGTGCTGGGATCTGTAGTGTATACTGTGCTCAGTGCTGGGATCTGTAGTGTATACTGTGCTCAGTGCTGGGATCTGTAGTGTATACTGTGCTCAGTGCTGGGATCTGTAGTGTATACTGTGCTCGGTGCTGCTGGGATCTGTAGTGTATACTGTGCTCAGTGCTGGGATCTGTAGTGTATCCTGTGCTCAGTGCTGCTGGGATCTGTAGTGTATACTGTGCTCAGTGCTGGGATCTGTAGTGTATACTGTGCTCAGTGCTGGGATCTGTAGTGTATACTGTGCCTCGTGCTGCTGTGATCTATAGTGTATACTGTGCTCAGTGCTGGGATCTGGAGTGTATACTGTGCTCAGTGCTGGGATCTGTAGTGTATACTTTGCTAAGTGCTGGGATCTGTAGTGTATACTGTGCTCAGTGCTGGGATCTGTAGTGTATACTGTGCTCAGTGCTGGGATCTGTAGTGTATACTGTGCTCAGTGCTGGGATCTGAAGTGTATACTGTGCTCAGTGCTGCTGGGATCTGTAGTGTATACTGTGCTCAGTGCTGGGATCTGTAGTTTATACTGTGCTCAGTGCTGGGATCTGTAGTACATACTGTGCTCAGTGCTGGGATCTGTAGTGTATACTGTGCTCAGTGCTGGGATCTGTAGTGTATACTGTGCTCAGTGCTGGGATCTGTAGTGTATACTGTGCTCAGTGCTGGGATCTGTAGTGTATACTGTGCTCAGTGCTGGGATCTGTAGTGTATACTGTGCTCAGTGCTGGGATCTGTAGTGTATACTGTGCTCAGTGCTGTGATCTGCAGTGTATACTGTGCTCAGTGCTGGGATCTGTAGTGTATACTGTGCTCAGTGCTGGGATCTGTAGTGTATACTGTGCTCAGTGCTGGGATCTGTATTGTATACTGTGCTCAGTGCTGTGATCTGTAGTGTATACTGTGCTCAGTACTGGGATCTGTAGTGTATACTGTGCTCAGTGCTGGGATCTGTGGTGTATAATGTGCTCAGTGCTGGGATCTGTAGTGTATACTGTGCTCAGTGCTGGGATCTGTAGTGTATACTGTGCTCAGTGCTGGGATCTGTAGTGTATACTTTGCTCAGTGCTGGGATCTGTAGTGTATACTGTGCTCAGTGCTGGGATCTGTAGTGTATACTGTGCTCAGTGCTGGGATCTGTAGTGTATACTGTGCTCAGTGCTGGGATCTGTAGTGTATACTGTGCTCAGTGCTGGGATCTGTAGTGTATACTGTGCTCAGTGCTGGGATCTGTAGTGTATACTGTGCTCAGTGCTGGGATCTGTAGTGTATACTGTGCTCAGTGCTGGGATCTGTAGTGTATACTGTGCTCGGTGCTGGGATCTGTAGTGTATACTGTGCTTGGTGCTGTGATCTGTAGTGTATACTGTGCTCAGTGCTGGGATCTGTAGTGTATACTGTGCTCAGTGCTGCTGGGATCTGTAGTGTATACTATGCTCAGTGCTGGGATCTGTAGTGTATACTGTGCTCAGTGCTGCTGGGATCTGTAGTGTATACTGTGCTCAGTGCTGGGATCTGTAGTGTATACTGTGCTCAGTGCTGGGATCTGTAGTGTATACTGTGCTCAGTGCTGGGATCTGTAGTGTATACTGTGCTCAGTGCTGGGATCTGTAGTGTATACTGTGCTCAGTGCTGGGATCTGTAGTGTATACCGTGCTCAGTGCTGGGATCTGTAGTGTATACCTTGCTCAGTGCTGGGATCTGTAGTGTATACTGTGCTCGGTGCTGCTGTGATCTGTAGTGTATACTGTGCTCAGTGCTGGGATCTGTAGTGTATACTGTGCTCAGTGCTGGGATCTGTAGTGTATAATGTGCTCAGTGCTGGGATCTGTAGTGTATACTGTGCTCAGTGCTTCTGGGATCTGTAGTGTATACTGTGCTCAGTGCTGGGATCTGTAGTGTATACTGTGCTCAATGCTGGGATCTGTAGTGTATACTGTGCTCAGTGGTGTGATCTGTAGTGTATACTGTGCTCAGTGGTGTGATCTGTAGTGTATACTGTGCTCAGTGGTGTGATCTGTAGTGTATACTGTGCTCAGTGCTGGGATCTGTAGTGTTTACTGTGCTCAGTGCTGGGATCTGTAGTGTATACTGTGCTCAGTGCTGGGATCTGTAGTGTATACTGTGCTCAGTGCTGGGATCTGTAGTGTATACTGTGCTCAGTGCTGGGATCTGTACTGTATACTGTGCTCAGTGCTGGGATCTGTAGTGTATACTGTGCTCAGTGCTGTGATCTGTAGTGTATACTGTGCTCGGTGCTGGGATCTGTAGTGTATACTGTGCTCAGTGCTGGGATCTGTAGTGTATACTGTGCTCAGTGCTGGGATCTGTAGTGTATACTGTGCTCAGTGCTGGGATCTGTAGTGTATACTGTGCTCAGTGCTGGGATCTGTAGTGTATACTGAGCTCGGTGCTGAGATCTGTAGTGTATACTGTGCTCAGTGCTGTGATCTGTAGTGTTTACTGTGCTCAGTGCTGGGATCTGTAGTGTATACTGTGCTCAGTGCTGGGATCTGTAGTGTATACTGTGCTCAGTGCTGGGATCTGTAGTGTATACTGTGCTCAGTGCTGGGATCTGTTGTGAATACTGTGCTCAGTGCTGGGATCTGTAGTGTATACTGTGCTCAGTGGTGTGATCTGTAGTGTATACTGTGCTCAGTGATGTGATCTGTAGTGTATACTGTGCTCAGTGCTGGGATCTGTAGTGTATACTGTGCTCGGTGCTGGGATCTGTAGTGTATAATGTGCTCAGTGCTGAGATCTGTAGTGTATACTGTGCTCAGTGCTGGGATCTGTAGTGTATACTGTGCTCAGTGCTGGGATCTGTAGTGTATACTGTGCTCAGTGCTGCTGTGATCTGTAGTGTATACTGTGCTCAGTGCTGGGATCTGTAGTATATACTGTGCTCAGTGCTGGGATCTGTAGTGTATACTGTGCTCAGTGCTGGGATCTGTAGTGTATACTGTGCTCGGTGCTGCTGGGATCTGTAGTGTATACTGTGCTCAGTGCTGGGATCTGTAGTGTATACTGTGCTCAGTGCTGGGATCTGTAGTGTATACTGTGCTCAGTGCTGCTGTGATCTGTAGTGTATACTGTGCTCAGTGCTGGGATCTGTAGTATATACTGTGCTCAGTGCTGGGATCTGTAGTGTATACTGTGCTCAGTGCTGGGATCTGTAGTGTATACTGTGCTCGGTGCTGCTGGGATCTGTAGTGTATACTGTGCTCAGTGCTGGGATCTGTAGTGTATACTGTGCTCAGTGCTGGGATCTGTAGTGTATACTGTGCTCAGTGCTGGGATCTGTAGTGTATACTGTGCTCAGTGCTGGGATCTGTAGTGTATACTGTGCTCAGTGCTGGGATCTGTAGTGTATACTGTGCTCAGTGCTGGGATCTGTAGTGTATACTGTGCTCAGTGCTGGGATCTGTAGTGTATACTGTGCTCAGTGCTGGGATCTGTAGTGTATACTGTGCTCAGTGCTGGGATCTGTAGTGTATACTGTGCTCAGTGCTGGGATCTGTAGTGTATACTGTGCTCAGTGCTGGGATCTGTAGTGTATACTGTGCTCAGTGCTGGGATCTGTAGTGTATACTGTGCTCAGTGCTGGGATCTGTAGTGTATACTGTGCTCAGTGCTGGGATCTGTAGTGTACACTGTGCTCATTGCTGGGATCTGTAGTGTATACTGTGCTCAGTGCTGGGATCTGTAGTGTATACTGTGCTCAGTGCTGTGATCTGTAGTGTATACTGTGCTCAGTGCTGGGATCTGTAGTGTATACTGTGCTCAGTGCTGGGATCTGTAGTGTATAGTGTGCTCAGTGCTGCTGGATCTGTAGTGTATAGTGTGCTCAGTGCTGCTGGGATCTGTAGTGTATAGTGTGCTCAGTGCTGGGATCTGTAGTGTATATTGTGCTCAGTGCTGGGATCTGTAGTGTATACTGTGTTCAGTGCTGCAATCTCTAGTGTATACTGTGCTCGGTGCTGCTGGGATCTGTAGTGTATACTGTGCTCAGTGCTTCTGGGATCTGTAGTGTACACTGTGCTCAGTGCTGTGATCTGGAGTGTATACTGTGCTCAGTGCTGGAATCTGTAGTGTAAACTGTGCTCAGTGCTGGGATCTGTAGTGTATACTGTGCTCAGTGCTGGGATCTGTAGTGTATACTGTGCTCAGTGCTGGGATCTGTAGTGTATACTGTGCTCAGTGCTTCTGGGATCTGTAGTGTATACTGTGCTCAGTGCTGGGATCTGTAGTGTATACTGTGCTCAGTGCTGGGATCTGTAGTGTATACTGTGCTCAGTGCTGGGATCTGTAGTGTATACTGTGCTCAGTGCTTCTGGGATCTGTAGCGTATACTGTGCTCAGTGCTGGGATCTGTAGTGTATACTGTGCTCAGTGCTGGGATCTGTATTGTATACTGTGCTCAGTGCTGGGATCTGTAGTGCATACTGTGCTCAGTGCTGGGATCTGTAGTGCATACTGTGCTCGGTGCTGGGATCTGTAGTGTATACTGTGCTCAGTGCTGGGATCTGTAGTGTATACTTTGTTCAGTGCTGGGATCTGTAGTGTATACTGTGCTCAGTGCTGGGATCTGTAGTGTATACTGTGCTCAGTGCTGGGATCTGTAGTGTATACTGTGCTCAGTGCTGGGATCTGTAGTGTATACTGTGCTCAGTGCTGGGATCTGTAGTGTTTACTGTGCTCAGTGCTGGGATCTGTAGTGTATACTGTGCTCAGTGCTGGGATCTGTAGTGTATACTGTGCTCAGTGCTGGGATCTGTAGTGTTTACTGTGCTCAGTGCTGGAATCTGTAGTGTATACTGTGCTCAGTGCTGGGATCTGTAGTGTTTACTGTGCTCAGTGCTGGGATCTGTAGTGTATACTGTGCTCAGTGCTGGGATCTGTAGTGTATAATGTGCTCAGTGCTGGGATCTGTAGTGTATACTGTGCTCAGTGCTGGGATCTGTAGTGTATACTGTGCTCAGTGCTGGGATCTGTAGTGTATACTGTGCTCAGTGCTGGGATCTGTAGTGTATACTGTGCTCAGTGCTGGGATCTGTAGTGTATACTGTGCTCAGTGCTGGGATCTGTAGTGTATACTGTGCTCAGTGCTGGGATCTGTAGTGTATACTGTGCTCAGTGCTGGATCTGTAGTGTATACTGTGCTCAGTGCTGGGATCTGTAGTGTATACTGTGCTCAGTGCTGTGATCTGCAGTGTATACTGTGCTCAGTGCTGGGATCTGTAGTGTATACTGTGCTCGGTGCTGGGATCTGTAGTGTATACTGTGCTCAGTGCTGGGATCTGTAGTGTATACTGTGCTCAGTGCTGGGATCTGTAGTGTATACTGTGCTCAGTGCTGGGATCTGTAGTGTATACTGTGTTCAGTGCTGCAATCTGTAGTGTATACTGTGCTCGGTGCTGCTGTGATCTGTAGTGTATACTGTGCTCAGTGCTGCAATCTGTAGTGTATACTGTGTTCAGTGCTGCAATCTGTAGTGTATGCTGTGCTCGGTGCTGCTGGATCTGTAGTGTATAGTGTGCTCAGTGCTGGGATCTGTAGTGTATATTGTGCTCAGTGCTGGGATCTGTAGTGTATACTGTGCTCAGTGCTGGGATCTGTATTGTATACTGTGCTCAGTGCTGGGATCTGTAGTGCATACTGTGCTCAGTGCTGGGATCTGTAGTGCATACTGTGCTCGGTGCTGGGATCTGTAGTGTATACTGTGCTCAGTGCTGGGATCTGTAGTGTATACTTTGTTCAGTGCTGGGATCTGTAGTGTATACTGTGCTCAGTGCTGGGATCTGTAGTGTATACTGTGCTCAGTGCTGGGATCTGTAGTGTATACTGTGCTCAGTGCTGGGATCTGTAGTGTATACTGTGCTCAGTGCTGGGATCTGTAGTGTTTACTGTGCTCAGTGCTGGGATCTGTAGTGTATACTGTGCTCAGTGCTGGGATCTGTAGTGTATACTGTGCTCAGTGCTGGGATCTGTAGTGTTTACTGTGCTCAGTGCTGGAATCTGTAGTGTATACTGTGCTCAGTGCTGGATCTGTAGTGTTTACTGTGCTCAGTGCTGGGATCTGTAGTGTATACTGTGCTCAGTGCTGGGATCTGTAGTGTATAATGTGCTCAGTGCTGGGATCTGTAGTGTATACTGTGCTAAGTGCTGGGATCTGTAGTGTATACTGTGCTCAGTGCTGGGATCTGTAGTGTATACTGTGCTCAGTGCTGGGATCTGTAGTGTATACTGTGCTCAGTGCTGGGATCTGTAGTGTATACTGTGCTCAGTGCTGGATCTGTAGTGTATACTGTGCTCAGTGCTGGGATCTGTAGTGTATACTGTGCTCAGTGCTGGTGATCTGTAGTGTATACTGTGCTCAGTGCTGGGATCTGTAGTGTATACTGTGCTCAGTGCTGTGATCTGCAGTGTATACTGTGCTCAGTGCTGGGATCTGTAGTGTATACTGTGCTCGGTGCTGGGATCTGTAGTGTATACTGTGCTCAGTGCTGGGATCTGTAGTGTTATACTGTGCTCAGTGCTGGGATCTGTAGTGTATACTGTGCTCAGTGCTGGGATCTGTAGTGTATACTGTGTTCAGTGCTGCAATCTGTAGTGGTATACTGTGCTCGGTGCTGCTGTGATCTGTAGTGTATACTGTGCTCAGTGCTGCAATCTGTAGTGTATACTGTGTTCAGTGCTGCAATCTGTAGTGTATGCTGTGCTCGGTGCTGCTGGGATCTGTAGTGTATAGTGTGCTCAGTGCTGGGATCTGTAGTGTATATTGTGCTCAGTGCTGGGATCTGTAGTGTATACTGTGTTCAGTGCTTCAATCTGTAGTGTATACTGTGCTCGGTGCTGCTGTGATCTGTAGTGTATACTGTGCTCAGTGCTGGGATCTGTAGTGTATACTGTGCTCAGCGCTGGGATCTGTAGTGTATACTGTGCTCAGTGTGGGATCTGTAGTGTATACTGTTCTCAGTGCTGGGATCTGTAGTGTATACTGTGCTCAGTGCTGGGATCTATAGTGTATACTGTGCTCAGTGCTGGGATCTGTAGTGTAAACTGTGCTCAGTGCTGGGATCTGTAGTGTATACTGTGTTTAGTGCTGCAATCTGTAGTGTATACTGTGCTCGGTGCTGCTGGGGATCTGTAGTGTATACTGTGCTCAGTGCTGGGATCTGTAGTGTATACTGTGCTCAGTGCTGGGATCTGTAGTGTATACTGTGCTCAGTGCTGGGATCTGTAGTGTATACTGTGCTCAGTGCTGGGATCTGTAGTGTATACTGTGCTCAGTGCTGGGTTCTGTAGTGCATACTGTGCTCAGTGCTGGGATCTGTAGTGCAAACTGTGCTCAGTGCTGGGATCTGTAGTGTATACTGTGCTCAGTGCTGGGATCTGTAGTGTATACTGTGCTCAGTGCTGCTGGGATCTGTAGTGTATACTGTGCTCAGTGCTGGGATCTGTAGTGTATACTGTGCTCGGTGCTGGGATCTGTAGTGTATACTGTGCTCAGTGCTGGGATCTATAGTGTATACTGTGCTCAGTGCTGGGATCTGTAGTGTATACTGTGTTTAGTGCTGCAATCTGTAGTGTATACTGTGCTCGGTGCTGCTGGGATCTGTAGTGTATACTGTGCTCAGTGCTGAGATCTGTAGTGTATACTGTGCTCAGTGCTGGGATCTGTAGTGTATACTGTGCTCAGTGCTGGGATCTATAGTGTATACTGTGCTCAGTGCTGGGATCTGTAGTGTATACTGTGCTCAGTGCTGGGATCTGTAGTGTATACTGTGTTTTTAGTGCTGCAATCTGTAGTGTATACTGTGCTCGGTGCTGCTGGATCTGTAGTGTATACTGTGCTCAGTGCTGGGATCTGTAGTGTATACTGTGCTCAGTGCTGGGATCTGTAGTGTATACTGTGCTCAGTGCTGGGATCTGTAGTGTATACTGTGCTCAGTGCTGGGATCTGTAGTGTATACTGTGCTCAGTGCTGGGGTTCTGTAGTGCATACTGTGCTCAGTGCTGGGATCTGTAGTGCAAACTGTGCTCAGTGCTGGGATCTGTAGTGTATACTGTGCTCAGTGCTGGGATCTGTAGTGTATACTGTGCTCAGTGCTGGGATCTGTAGTGTATACTGTGCTCAGTGCTGGGATCTGTAGTGTATACTGTGCTCAGTGCTGGGATCTGTAATGTATACTGTGCTCAGTGCTGCTGGGATCTGTAGTGTATACAGTGCTCAGTGCTGGGATCTGTAGTGTATACTGTGCTCAGTGCTGGGATCTGTAGTGTATACTGTGCTCAGTGCTGCTGGGATCTGTAGTGTATACTGTGCTCAGTGCTGGGATCTGTAGTGTATACTGTGCTCGGTGCTGGGGATCTGTAGTGTATACTGTGCTCAGTGCTGGGATCTGTAGTACATACTGTGCTCAGTGCTGGATCTGTAGTGTATACTGTGCTCAGTGCTGGGATCTGTAGTGTATACTGTGCTCAGTGCTGGGATCTGTAGTGTATACTGTGCTCAGTGCTGGGATCTGTAGTGTATACTGTGCTCGGTGCTGCTGGGATCTGTAGTGTATACTGTGCTCAGTGCTGGGATCTGTAGTGTATCCTGTGCTCAGTGCTGCTGGGATCTGTAGTGTATACTGTGCTCAGTGCTGGGATCTGTAGTGTATACTGTGCTCAGTGCTGGGATCTGTAGTGTATACTGTGCCTCGTGCTGCTGTGATCTATAGTGTATACTGTGCTCAGTGCTGGGATCTGGAGTGTATACTGTGCTCAGTGCTGGGATCTGTAGTGTATACTTTGCTAAGTGCTGGGATCTGTAGTGTATACTGTGCTCAGTGCTGGGATCTGTAGTGTATACTGTGCTCAGTGCTGGGATCTGTAGTGTATACTGTGCTCAGTGCTGGGATCTGAAGTGTATACTGTGCTCAGTGCTGCTGGGATCTGTAGTGTATACTGTGCTCAGTGCTGGGATCTGTAGTTTATACTGTGCTCAGTGCTGGGATCTGTAGTACATACTGTGCTCAGTGCTGGGATCTGTAGTGTATACTGTGCTCAGTGCTGGGATCTGTAGTGTATACTGTGCTCAGTGCCGGGATCTGTAGTGTATACTGTGCTCAGTGCTGGGATCTGTAGTGTATACTGTGCTCAGTGCTGGGATCTGTAGTGTATACTGTGCTCAGTGCTGGGATCTGTAGTGTATACTGTGCTCAGTGCTGGGATCTGTAGTGTATACTGTGCTCAGTGCTGGGATCTGTAGTGTATACTGTGCTCAGTGCTGGGATCTGTAGTGTATACTGTGCTCAGTGCTGTGATCTGCAGTGTATACTGTGCTCAGTGCTGGGATCTGTAGTGTATACTGTGCTCAGTGCTGGGATCTGTAGTGTATACTGTGCTCAGTGCTGGGATCTGTATTGTATACTGTGCTCAGTGCTGTGATCTGTAGTGTATACTGTGCTCAGTACTGGGATCTGTAGTGTATACTGTGCTCAGTGCTGGGATCTGTGGTGTATAATGTGCTCAGTGCTGGGATCTGTAGTGTATACTGTGCTCAGTGCTGGGATCTGTAGTGTATACTGTGCTCAGTGCTGGGATCTGTAGTGTATACTTTGCTCAGTGCTGGGATCTGTAGTGTATACTGTGCTCAGTGCTGGGATCTGTAGTGTATACTGTGCTCAGTGCTGGGATCTGTAGTGTATACTGTGCTCAGTGCTGGGATCTGTAGTGTATACTGTGCTCAGTGCTGGGATCTGTAGTGTATACTGTGCTCAGTGCTGGGATCTGTAGTGTATACTGTGCTCAGTGCTGGGATCTGTAGTGTATACTGTGCTCAGTGCTGGGATCTGTAGTGTATACTGTGCTCGGTGCTGGGATCTGTAGTGTATACTGTGCTTGGTGCTGTGATCTGTAGTGTATACTGTGCTCAGTGCTTGGATCTGTAGTGTATACTGTGCTCAGTGCTGCTGGGATCTGTAGTGTATACTATGCTCAGTGCTGGGATCTGTAGTGTATACTGTGCTCAGTGCTGCTGGGATCTGTAGTGTATACTGTGCTCAGTGCTGGGATCTGTAGTGTATACTGTGCTCAGTGCTGGGATCTGTAGTGTATACTGTGCTCAGTGCTGGGATCTGTAGTGTATACTGTGCTCAGTGCTGGGATCTGTAGTGTATACTGTGCTCAGTGCTGGGATCTGTAGTGTATACCGTGCTCAGTGCTGGGATCTGTAGTGTTATACCTTGCTCAGTGCTGGGATCTGTAGTGTATACTGTGCTCGGTGCTGCTGTGATCTGTAGTGTATACTGTGCTCAGTGCTGGGATCTGTAGTGTATACTGTGCTCAGTGCTGGGATCTGTAGGTGTATAATGTGCTCAGTGCTGGGATCTGTAGTGTATACTGTGCTCAGTGCTTCTGGGATCTGTAGTGTATACTGTGCTCAGTGCTGGGATCTGTAGTGTATACTGTGCTCAATGCTGGGATCTGTAGTGTATACTGTGCTCAGTGGTGTGATCTGTAGTGTATACTGTGCTCAGTGGTGTGATCTGTAGTGTATACTGTGCTCAGTGGTGTGATCTGTAGTGTATACTGTGCTCAGTGCTGGGATCTGTAGTGTTTACTGTGCTCAGTGCTGGGATCTGTAGTGTATACTGTGCTCAGTGCTGGGATCTGTAGTGTATACTGTGCTCAGTGCTGGGATCTGTAGTGTATACTGTGCTCAGTGCTGGGATCTGTACTGTATACTGTGCTCAGTGCTGGGATCTGTAGTGTATACTGTGCTCAGTGCTGTGATCTGTAGTGTATACTGTGCTCGGTGCTGGGATCTGTAGTGTATACTGTGCTCAGTGCTGGGATCTGTAGTGTATACTGTGCTCAGTGCTGGGATCTGTAGTGTATACTGTGCTCAGTGCTGGGATCTGTAGTGTATACTGTTGCTCAGTGCTGGGATCTGTAGTGTATACTGAGCTCGGTGCTGAGATCTGTAGTGTATACTGTGCTCAGTGCTGTGATCTGTAGTGTTTACTGTGCTCAGTGCTGGGATCTGTAGTGTATACTGTGCTCAGTGCTGGGATCTGTAGTGTATACTGTGCTCAGTGCTGGGATCTGTAGTGTATACTGTGCTCAGTGCTGGGATCTGTTGTGAATACTGTGCTCAGTGCTGGGATCTGTAGTGTATACTGTGCTCAGTGGTGTGATCTGTAGTGTATACTGTGCTCAGTGATGTGATCTGTAGTGTATACTGTGCTCAGTGCTGGGATCTGTAGTGTATACTGTGCTCGGTGCTGGGATCTGTAGTGTATAATGTGCTCAGTGCTGAGATCTGTAGTGTATACTGTGCTCAGTGCTGGGATCTGTAGTGTATACTGTGCTCGGTTCTGAGATCTGTAGTGTATACTGTGCTCAGTGCTGTGATCTGTAATGTATACTGTGCTCAGTGCTGGGATCTGTAGTGTATACTGTGCTCAGTGCTGGGATCTGTAGTGTATACTGTGCTCAGTGCTGGGATCTGTAGTGTATACTGTGCTCAGTGCTGGGATCTGTAGTGTATACTGTGCTCGGTGCTGGGATCTGTAGTGTATACTGTGCTCGGTGCTGGGATCTGTAGTGTATACTGTGCTCAGTGCTGGGATCTGTAGTGTATACTGTGCTCAGTGCTGCTGGGATCTGTAGTATATACTATGCTCAGTGCTGGATCTGTAGTGTATACTGTGCTCAGTGCTGGGATCTGTAGTGTATACTGTGCTTAGTGCTGGGATCTGGAGTGTATACTGTGCTCAGTGCTGGGATCTGTAGTGTATACTGTGCTCAGTGCTGGGATCTGTAGTGTATACTGTGCTCAGTGCTGCTTGGATCTGTAGTGTATACTGTGCTCAGTGCTGTGATCTGTAGTGTATAGTGTGCTCAGTGCTGGGATCTGTAGTGTATACTGTGCTCAGTGCTGGGATCTGTAGTGTATACTGTGCTCAGTGCTGGGATCTGTAGTGTATACTGTGCTCGGTGCTGGGATCTGTAGTGTATACTGTGCTCAGTGCTGGGATCTGTAGTGTATACTGTGCTCAGTGCTGGGATCTGTAGTATATACTATGCTCAGTGCTGGGATCTGTAGTGTATACTGTGCCCAGTGCTGGGATCTGGAGTGTATACTGTGCTCAGTGCTGGGATCTGTAGTGTATACTTTGTTCAGTGCTGCTTGGATCTGTAGTGTATACTGTGCTCAGTGCTGTGATCTGTAGTGTATACTGTGCTCAGTGCTACGATCTGTAGTGTATACTGTGCTCAGTTCTGGGATCTGTAGTGTATACTGTGCTCGGTGCTGCTGGGATCTGTAGTGTATACTGTGCTCAGTGCTGGGATCTGTAGTTTATACTGTGCTCCGTGCTGGGATCTGTAGTGTACACTGTGCTCAGTGCTGGGATCTGTAGTGTACACTGTGCTCAGTGCTGGGATCTGTAGTGTATACTGTGCTCAGTGCTGGGATCTGTAGTGTATACTGTGCTCAGTGTTGGGATCTGTAGTGTATACTGTGCTCAGTGCTGGGATCTGTAGTGTATACTGTGCTCAGTGCTGGGATCTATACTGTATACTGTGCTCGGTGCTGCTGGGATCTGTAGTGTATACTGTGCTCAGTGCTGGGATCTGTAGTGTATACTGTGCTCAGTGCTGCTGGGATCTGTAGTGTATACTGTGCTCAGTGCTGGGATCTGTAGTGTATACTGTGCTCAGTGCTGGGATCTGTAGTGTATACTGTGCTCAGTGCTGCTGAGATCTGTAGTGTATACTGTGCTCAGTGCTGGGATCTGTAGTATATACTGTGCTCAGTGCTGGGATCTGTAGTGTATACTGTGCTCAGTGCTGGGATCTGTAGTGTATACTGTGCTCGGTGCTGCTGGGATCTGTAGTGTATACTGTGCTCGGTGCTGGGATCTGTATTGTATACTGTGCTCGGTGCTGGGATCTGTAGTGTATACTGTGCTCAGTGCTGGGATCTGTAGTGTATACTGTGCTCATTGCTGCTGGGATCTGTAGTGTATACTGTGCTCAGTGGTGTGATCTGTAGGGTATACTGTGCTCAGTGCTGGGATCTGTAGTGTATACTGTGCTCAGTGCTGCTGGGATCTGTAGTGTATACTGTGCTCAGTGCTGGGAACTGTAGTGTATACTGTGCTCAGTGCTGGGATCTGTAGTGTATACTGTGCTCGGTGCTGCTGGGATCTGTAGTGTATACTGTGCTCAGTGCTGGGATCTGTAGTATATACTGTGCTCAGTGCTGGGATCTGTAGTGTATACTGTGCTCAGTGCTGGGATCTGTAGTGTATACTGTGCTCGGTGCTGCTGGGATCTGTAGTGTATACTGTGCTCGGTGCTGGGATCTGTATTGTATACTGTGCTCAGTGCTGGGATCTGTAGTGTATACTGTGCTCAGTGCTGGGATCTGTAGTGTATACTGTGCTCATTGCTGCTGGGATCTGTAGTGTATACTGTGCTCAGTGGTGTGATCTGTAGTGTATACTGTGCTCAGTGCTGGGATCTGTAGTGTATACTGTGCTCAGTGCTGCTGGGATCTGTAGTGTATACTGTGCTCAGTGCTGGGATCTGTAGTATATACTGTGCTCAGTGCTGGGATCTGTAGTGTATACTGTGCTCAGTGCTGGGATCTGTAGTGTATACTGTGCTCAGTGGTGTGATCTGTAGTGTATACTGTGCTCAGTGGTGTGATCTGTAGTGTATACTGTGCTCAGTGCTGGGATCTGTAGTGTATACTGTGCTCAGTGCTGGGATCTGTAGTGTATACTGTGCTCAGTGCTGGGATCTGTAGTGTATACTGTGCTCGGTGCTGCTGGGATCTGTAGTGTATACTGTGCTCGGTGCTGGGATCTGTAGTGTATACTGTGCTCAGTGCTGTGATCTGTAGTGTATACTGTGCTCAGTGCTGGGATCTGTAGTGTATACTGTGCTCAGTGCTGGGATCTGTAGTGTATACTGTGCTCATTGCTGGGATCTGTAGTGTATACTGTGCTCAGTGCTGGGATCTGTAGTGTATACTGTGCTCAGTGCTGTGATCTGTAGTGTATACTGTGCTCAGTGCTGGGATCTGTAGTGTATACTGTGCTCAGTGCTGGGATCTGTAGTGTATAGTGTGCTCAGTGCTGCTGGGATCTGTAGTGTATAGTGTGCTCAGTGCTGCTGGGATCTGTAGTGTATAGTGTGCTCAGTGCTGGGATCTGTAGTGTATATTGTGCTCAGTGCTGGGATCTGTAGTGTATACTGTGTTCAGTGCTGCAATCTCTAGTGTATACTGTGCTCGGTGCTGCTGGGATCTGTAGTGTATACTTTGCTCAGTGCTGGGATCTGTAGTGTATACTGTGCTCAGTGCTGGGATCTGTAGTGTATACTGTGCTCAGTGCTGCTGGGATCTGTAGTGTATACTGTGCTCGGTGCTGTGATCTGTAGTGTATACTGTGCTCGGTGCTGGGATCTGTAGTGTATACTGTGCTCAGTGCTGGGATCTGTAGTGTATACTTTGCTCAGTGCTGGGATCTGTAGTGTATACTGTGCTCAGTGCTGGGATCTGTAGTGTATACTGTGCTCAGTGCTGGGATCTGTAGTGTATACTGTGCTCAGTGCTGGGATCTGTAGTGTATACTGTGCTCAGTGCTGGGATCTGTAGTGTATACTGTGCTCAGTGCTGCTGGGATCTGTAGTGTATACTGTGCTCAGTGCTGGGATCTGTAGTGTATACTGTGCTCAGTGCTGGGATCTGTAGTGTATACTGTGCTCGGTGCTGGGATCTGTAGTGTATACTGTGCTCAGTGCTGGGATCTGTAGTGTATACTGTGCTCAGTGCTTGGATCTGTAGTGTATACTGTGCTCAGTGCTGGGATCTGTAGTGTATACTGTGCTCAGTGCTGCTGGGATCTGTAGTGTATATTGTGCTCAGTGCTGGGATCTGTAGTGTATACTGTGCTCGGTGATGGGATCTGTAGTGTATACTGTGCTCAGTGCTGCTGGGAACTGTAGTGTATACTGTGCTCAGTGCTGCTGGGATCTGTAGTGTATACTGTGCTCAGTGCTGGGATCTGTAGTGTATACTGTGCTCATTGCTGCTGGGATCTGTAGTGTATACTGTGCTCATTGCTGCTGGGATCTGTAGTGTATACTGTGCTCAGTGCTGGGATCTGTAGTGTATACTGTGCTCAGTGCTGCTGGGATCTGTAGTGTATACTTTGCTCAGTGCTGGGATCTGTAGTGTATACTGTGCTCAGTGCTGGGATCTGTAGTGTATACTGTGCTCAGTGCTGGGATCTGTAGTGTATACTGTGCTCGGTGCTGCTGGGATCTGTAGTGTATACTGTGCTCAGTGCTGGGATCTGTAGTGTATACTGTGCTCAGTGCTGGGATCTGTAGTGTATACTGTGCTCAGTGCTGCTGGGATCTGTAGTGTATACTGTGCTCAGTGCTGGGATCTGTAGTATATACTGTGCTCAGTGCTGGGATCTGTAGTGTATACTGTGCTCAGTGCTGGGATCTGTAGTGTATACTGTGCTCGGTGCTGCTGGGATCTGTAGTGTATACTGTGCTCGGTGCTGGGATCTGTATTGTATACTGTGCTCGGTGCTGGGATCTGTAGTGTATACTGTGCTCAGTGCTGGGATCTGTAGTGTATACTGTGCTCATTGCTGCTGGGATCTGTAGTGTATACTGTGCTCAGTGGTGTGATCTGTAGTGTATACTGTGCTCAGTGCTGGGATCTGTAGTGTATACTGTGCTCAGTGCTGCTGGGATCTGTAGTGTATACTGTGCTCAGTGCTGGGAACTGTAGTGTATACTGTGCTCAGTGCTGGGATCTGTAGTGTATACTGTGCTCGGTGCTGCTGGGATCTGAAGTGTATACTGTGCTCAGTGCTGGGATCTGTAGTGTATACTCTGCTCAGTGCTGGGATCTATAGTGTATACTGTGCTCAGTGCTGCTGTGATCTGTAGTGTATACTGTGCTCAGTGCTGGGATCTGTAGTATATACTGTGCTCAGTGCTGGGATCTGTAGTGTATACTGTGCTCAGTGCTGGGATCTGTAGTGTATACTGTGCCTGGTGCTGCTGGGATCTGTAGTGTATACTGTGCTCAGTGCTGGGATCTGTAGTGTATACTGTGCTCAGTGCTGGGATCTATAGTGTATACTGTGCTCAGTGCTGCTGTGATCTGTAGTGTATACTGTGCTCAGTGCTGGGATCTGTAGTATATACTGTGCTCAGTGCTGGGATCTGTAGTGTATACTGTGCTCAGTGCTGGGATCTGTAGTGTATACTGTGCCTGGTGCTGCTGGGATCTGTAGTGTATACTGTGCTCGGTGCTGGGATCTGTATTGTATACTGTGCTCAGTGCTGGGATCTGTAGTGTATACTGTGCTCAGTGCTGGGATCTGTAGTGTATACTGTGCTCATTGCTGCTGGGATCTGTAGTGTATACTGTGCTCAGTGGTGTGATCTGTAGTGTATACTGTGCTCAGTGCTGGGATCTGTAGTGTATACTGTGCTCAGTGCTGCTGGGATCTGTAGTGTATACTGTGCTCAGTGCTGGGATCTGTAGTATATACTGTGCTCAGTGCTGGGATCTGTAGTGTATACTGTGCTCAGTGCTGGGATCTGTAGTGTATACTGTGCTCAGTGGTGTGATCTGTAGTGTATACTGTGCTCAGTGCTGGATCTGTAGTGTATGCTGTGCTCAGTGCTGGGATCTGTAGTGTATACTGTGCTCAGTGCTGGGATCTGTAGTGTATACTGTGCTCAGTGCTGGGATCTGTAGTGTATACTGTGCTCGGTGCTGCTGGGATCTGTAGTGTATACTGTGCTCGGTGCTGGGATCTGTAGTGTATACTGTGCTCATTGCTGGGATCTTTAGTGTATACTGTGCTCAGTGCTGCTGGGATCTGTAGTGTATACTGTGCTCAGTGCTGCTGGGATCTGTAGTGTATACTGTGCTCGGTGCTGGGAACTGTAGTGTCTACTGTGTTCGGTGCTGGGATCTGTAGTGTATACTGTGCTCGGTGCTGCTGGGATCTGTAGTGTATACTGTGCTCAGTGCTGGGATCTGTAGTGTATACTGTGCTCAGTGCTGGGATCTGTAGTGTATACTGTGCTCAGTGCTGCTGGGATCTGTAGTGTATACTGTGCTCAGTGCTGGGATCTGTAGTGTATACTGTGCTCGGTGCTGGGATCTGTAGTGTATACTGTGCTCAGTGCTGCTGGGATCTGTAGTGTATACTGTGCTCAGTGCTGGGATCTGTAGTGTATACTGTGCTCAGTGCTGGGATCTGTAGTATATACTGTGCTCAGTGCTGGGATCTGTAGTGTATACTGTGCTCAGTGCTGGGATCTGTAGTGTATACTGTGCTCAGTGCTGTGATCTGTAGTGTATACTGTGCTCAGTGCTGGGATCTGTAGTGTATACTGTGCTCAGTGCTGGGATCTGTAGTGTATACTGTGCTCAGTGCTGGGATCTGTAGTGTATACTGTGCTCAGTGCTGGGATCTGTAGTGTATACTGTGCTCAGTGCTGGGATCTGTAGTGTATACTGTGCTCAGTGCTGGGATCTGTAGTGTATACTGTGCTCAGTGCTGGGATCTGTAGTGTATACTGTGCTCAGTGCTGGGATCTGTAGTGTATACTGTGCTCAGTGCTGGGATCTGTAGTGTATACTGTGCTCAGTGCTGGGATCTGTAGTGTACACTGTGCTCATTGCTGGGATCTGTAGTGTATACTGTGCTCATTGCTGGGATCTGTAGTGTATACTGTGCTCAGTGCTGTGATCTGTAGTGTATACTGTGCTCAGTGCTGGGATCTGTAGTGTATACTGTGCTCAGTGCTGGGATCTGTAGTGTATAGTGTGCTCAGTGCTGCTGGGATCTGTAGTGTATAGTGTGCTCAGTGCTGCTGGGATCTGTAGTGTATAGTGTGCTCAGTGCTGGGATCTGTAGTGTATATTGTGCTCAGTGCTGGGATCTGTAGTGTATACTGTGTTCAGTGCTGCAATCTCTAGTGTATACTGTGCTCGGTGCTGCTGGGATCTGTAGTGTATACTTTGCTCAGTGCTGGGATCTGTAGTGTATACTGTGCTCAGTGCTGGGATCTGTAGTGTATACTGTGCTCAGTGCTGCTGGGATCTGTAGTGTATACTGTGCTCGGTGCTGTGATCTGTAGTGTATACTGTGCTCGGTGCTGGGATCTGTAGTGTATACTGTGCTCAGTGCTGGGATCTGTA
Organism: Hyla sarda; assembly: GCF_029499605.1. Classification (NCBI taxonomy): domain Eukaryota; kingdom Metazoa; phylum Chordata; class Amphibia; order Anura; family Hylidae; genus Hyla; species Hyla sarda. The sequence goes on from NW_026610539.1 coordinate 231,012, forward strand.
GTGTATACTGTGCTCAGTGCTGGGATCTGTAGTGTATACTGTGCTCAGTGCTGCTGGGATCTGTAGTGTATACTGTGCTCAGTGCTGGGATCTGTAGTGTATACTGTGCTCAGTGCTGGGATCTGTAGTGTATACTGTGCTCAGTGCTGGGATCTGTAGTGTATACTGTGCTCAGTGCTGCTGGGATCTGTAGTGTATACTGTGCTCAGTGCTGGGATCTGTAGTGTATACTGTGCTCAGTGCTGGGATCTGTAGTGTATACTGTGCTTCGGTGCTGGGATCTGTAGTGTATACTGTGCTCAGTGCTGGGATCTGTAGTGTATACTGTGCTCAGTGCTGGGATCTGTAGTGTATACTGTGCTCAGTGCTGGGATCTGTAGTGTATACTGTGCTCAGTGCTGCTGGGATCTGTAGTGTATATTGTGCTCAGTGCTGGGATCTGTAGTGTATACTGTGCTCGGTGCTGGGATCTGTAGTGTATACTGTGCTCAGTGCTGCTGGGAACTGTAGTGTATACTGTGCTCAGTGCTGCTGGGATCTGTAGTGTATACTGTGCTCAGTGCTGGGATCTGTAGTGTATACTGTGCTCATTGCTGCTGGGATCTGTAGTGTATACTGTGCTCATTGCTGCTGGGATCTGTAGTGTATACTGTGCTCAGTGCTGGGATCTGTAGTGTATACTGTGCTCAGTGCTGCTGGGATCTGTAGTGTATACTTTGCCCAGTGCTGGGATCTGTAGTGTATACTATGCTCAGTGCTGGGATCTGTAGTGTATACTGTGCTCAGTGCTGGGATCTGTAGTGTATACTGTGCTCGGTGCTGCTGGGATCTGTAGTGTATACTGAGCTCAGTGCTGGGATCTGTAGTGTATACTGTGCTCAGTGCTGGGATCTGTAGTGTATACTGTGCTCAGTGCTGCTGGGATCTGTAGTGTATACTGTGCTCAGTGCTGGGATCTGTAGTATATACTGTGCTCAGTGCTGGGATCTGTAGTGTATACTGTGCTCAGTGCTGGGATCTGTAGTGTATACTGTGCTCGGTGCTGCTGGGATCTGTAGTGTATACTGTGCTCGGTGCTGGGATCTGTAGTGTATACTGTGCTCGGTGCTGGGATCTGTAGTGTATACTGTGCTCAGTGCTGGGATCTGTAGTGTATACTGTGCTCATTGCTGCTGGGATCTGTAGTGTATACTGTGCTCAGTGGTGTGATCTGTAGGGTATACTGTGCTCAGTGCTGGGATCTGTAGTGTATACTGTGCTCAGTGCTGCTGGGATCTGTAGTGTATACTGTGCTCAGTGCTGGGAACTGTAGTGTATACTGTGCTCAGTGCTGGGATCTGTAGTGTATACTGTGCTCGGTGCTGCTGGGATCTGTAGTGTATACTGTGCTCAGTGCTGGGATCTGTAGTATATACTGTGCTCAGTGCTGGGATCTGTAGTGTATACTGTGCTCAGTGCTGGGATCTGTAGTGTATACTGTGCTCGGTGCTGCTGGGATCTGTAGTGTATACTGTGCTCGGTGCTGGGATCTGTATTGTATACTGTGCTCAGTGCTGGGATCTGTAGTGTATACTGTGCTCAGTGCTGGGATCTGTAGTGTATACTGTGCTCATTGCTGCTGGGATCTGTAGTGTATACTGTGCTCAGTGGTGTGATCTGTAGTGTATACTGTGCTCAGTGCTGGGATCTGTAGTGTATACTGTGCTCAGTGCTGCTGGGATCTGTAGTGTATACTGTGCTCAGTGCTGGGATCTGTAGTATATACTGTGCTCAGTGCTGGGATCTGTAGTGTATACTGTGCTCAGTGCTGGGATCTGTAGTGTATACTGTGCTCAGTGGTGTGATCTGTAGTGTATACTGTGCTCAGTGGTGTGATCTGTAGTGTATACTGTGCTCAGTGCTGGATCTGTAGTGTATACTGTGCTCAGTGCTGTGATCTGTAGTGTATACTGTGCTCAGTG